>NW_004955405.1:8116338-8120934 GCF_000276665.1 Chinchilla lanigera | reverse complement strand
ATTCCTTGCTCATGGATAGGAAGAACCAACATTGTGAAAATGGCCATACTCCCAAAACTGCTGCACAGATTCAATGCAATTCCCAATCAACTACCATTAGTATACCTCACAGATCACAAGAAAACATGCCTTAAATTCTTCTAGAACCAGAAGAGACCCAGAAGAGCAAAAGCAATCCTGGGCAACAAGAAGTCAGATGGAATCACAGTCCTTGAGATGAAAGTGTACTACAAAGCTATTGTAATAAAATCAACCTGGTACTGGCTGAAAAAGAGAGCTGAGAATCAATGGAACAGACTGGAAGAAACAGCCACAACCAAAAACACACTCAGCTACCTAATCTTTCATAAAAGGGCCAATCAAACTCACTGGAAAAAGATAGCCTCTTTAATAAATGGTGCTGGAAAAATTGGCTTGCCACCTTCCAAAGACTGAAAATAGACCCAAGTCTATCACCATGCGCCAAACTCAAGTCAAAATGGATCACAGATCTCAATATTAAAACAGAAACACTAAATTTATTGGAAGAGAAAGTTGGTGAAAACCTTGAAGACGTAGGGGTAGGCAGAGAGTTCATGAACAAAAACCAAATTGCATGTGAAACACTTGAAAGAATCAACAACTGCGATCTCATCCTACTGAAAAGTTTCTGCACATCTAAAGATATCACCAGCAGTGTAAAGAGAAAACCCACAAACTTGGAAAAAATTTTAGCTGACTGTCCTTCAGATAAAGGGCTTCTATCTAGAACAAACAAACAATTAAAAAATGTCAGCTCCACCAAATTCAAAGACCCAGTCCAAAAATGGGCAGCTGAGATGAATACACACTTCTCAGATAAGGAAATACAAATGGCAAATATATATGAGAAAATGTGCAACATCAATAGTCATTCAAGAAATTCAAATTAAAACAACATTGAAATTCACCTTACCCCAGTAAGAATGGCTAGCATTAAGAAATCAACCAATAACAAATGCTGGCGAGGCTGTGGAGAAATAGGAACTCTTCTCCACTGCTGGTGGGAATGCAGACTGGTGAAACCACTGTGGAAATCAGTTTGGAGATTCATCAAACTAGTTCTAGAGGTCCCATTCAACCCAGGTATCCCCCTGCTGGGTATTTTCCCAGAAGATCTAGAAACATCATGTCACAGTGATATATGTGCACCTATGTTCATAGCAGCACAATTTGTAATTGCTAAATTGTGGAAGCAACCCAAATGTCCATCCACCGAGGATTGGATAAGAAAATTGTGGCACTTTTATCAAATGGGATATTACTCAGCCTGAAGAAAGATAAATTCGAGACTTTTATAGGTAAATGGTCACAACTAGAGACCATACTCATAAGTGAAATAAATGAGACCTTCATGTGCAAGTATTGCATTGACTCAGTAGTGTAAAACCTGAAAGAGTTAATTTAAACTAGGAGGTATTATAAACATTATGAAATGATAGGAAAACACTCAAGAGTGAAGGACAACTGGGATGTGGGAAAAGAGAAAGGAACTAAGGAGAAAATTTTTATGTATGTAAATACAGTGTAGTTAACATAGTTGATCTACTGTCTTCTATTTGTTTGCTGAAAGAAACTGTTAATGAGTCCTTGATTGATCAATATTCCATGTCTTTGTCTGTTTTCATGAGAAACCACTTTGAAGATATCAATATGTAATACAACAAGCATTGTTAATTTCCTACCACTTTATTTGCAACTTTGCATTGTCTGTACTGTTCTTTTGCTATAATGTTTTCCTCCTTGTTTTTAAATAAAAAAGTAAAATGATTATTATAACTGATATTATTAGCTTCAAAGTAGTTGCTCAGATTACCAGATATAGATCAAACAATATAAACACTCACTGTTTCCTTCAATGAACTAATAGAAATTAGTAGTGCAATTCCCTTCCTTTTCTCATTTTTCCCGTCCCAATTGTTCCATTCTTTTCAGGAGTTTCTTCTCCTTTCACAATATCTGTTGTACATTTTGTATTTTATTTACTCTTTCAGTTTCTGTAGATATTTTCTAATATAGGGCTGAGAGGCAGTGCTCTAACGTATAGGTATGATGTGATACATTCAGTATTTTAGGACATTTGAATTGGTAGCATTTTCCTGAGTGGATTAAAATGCAGCTTGATATATTAAATAAGAATTCTAGAGAAATTACTTTTCTCTTTCTAAGTCTTTTGGGAAGAGCTTTGTGACTTTGGGGAAATCAGTTAACCTCTCTAATCTTTCATATTTCTTATCTGTGAAATTAAGTGATCAAGTGTTTTATTTTAAAGGAATATTATAAAGCCTATTCAAGGGCACACTTTTAAAGTGTTTCAGATATGCTGATAAGCAGTAAAATATTAATTTAAGGGAAAATATACAAAAATTTACATAGAATATGATGCCATTATAAGACTAAAAAATGCTTATAAGTAATTGTAGTAGTGAACCTTATACATTTTTAAAGAAATGAAAGTAAATACAGAACAATCATGAGTGTTATAAAAATGTTTTCTTCATTGTGTTAATATTTTTATACTTTTAAAAATAATAACCATGTTCTAATTTTACATTAGAATTAAAAAGAATACTTTCTGCATATTAGAATTAGGTTTATAGACTACTATAGTACTGTTGACAAGATGTATTAGGGACCTGAAGTGGAATGGTGGTAATATGAGAGTAAAGTTGAGGGCAGTTGACTGTAGTTGGGAGTTCTAATTAGTTATTTAGTAAGAAGTAGCAGTCCTGGCCATGACCAGTTCCTTTCCTGCGGATCTTCAACTGAAGATGACGCCTGGAGCAATTTCCATTTGTTGAGCATATCTGACCCACTGCAAACTGATGCTCAAAATTTAAGTGGACCTTCACTTCTACTCAGTTTTACTTATCTGTTTGATTCAATTCTTTTCACACTGGTTGTTCTCAGCTTTGGCTTTTTCCTTTACATGCCTAATTACTTATTGACTTCTTTTTTCTCCATTTCATTTAGTAGAAATTTCTTAGCTGAAATATGCTCAGTTTGACCTTTATTTTCTGTCTTGTGTTGTCTCTATCACTAGTTCTCCATTTTACTCTGCATACTGCATTTATTTGGAAAATGAGTCAGAGTGTCATCATAGCTAAGTGATTTCTTGTCGTTGTGTGAAGGATCCCCAAGACCTCCTGCAGGGTTGATGATTCACTGAATGACTCCTGGAATTCAGTAAAGCTTCTATCCTTCCAATTATTCTTTACTGTAGAAGGATTAGAGTAAAATTAATGAAAGGAGGAGGTATGTCATGAAGTCTATCAGAAACTGGGCTCAAGATCTCAAATATCTTCTAATGGCATTGCTGTGTGGATGCACTTAATGTCCTAATAATCACATGTGACCACGAGGGAGAGATGTTACTAACTAAGGAAGCTTGTGTGGTTGTGAAAATAATATGGTTTATTTTTCATATGGTTCTATCTTTCAAAATGAAGTGTAGCATTACCAATAATTATACACAAAGCAATTATTCTAATTTGATACTGGCCTAGGCCTACTGTGGTAGAGGGTCAACTTATCTGAAATATATCACCCCAAATTTTTTACTTAGGCCTACCTATATGCTGACAAAAGTTTGTTCGTTTAAATTATTCTGTTTCATTTACAATTTTCATTAAATAAGATTGAGGTATTTCTTAATTTAAGGTGGTAAGTTGGTACTATCTTGTTGTTTCTTTGGCAAAGATATTTTTCTGAGCTGATTAGATACCAAAGGATGCAGAAAAAAATGGCAGAAAATGGATAAATGAAAACCATTAATCTAGTGACACTGAGTAAGAAAAACTCTTAGGCATTTTTACTTTATAATCAGCAGAACAAATAAAGACATAGGGGAAAATGTGTTTGCCACTTTTGTTTTATAATGGTTCAAAGTTTCTAAATTTTTAGATTTTATTAAAGCAACATAAAAACCAGTGTGTGAAAATAAGGATCTCTGACAATTTTTCAATGCAACTGTGTGAATTATTTCATCTCTTTTATCTATAGAATTTGTTAGATATACACATAATTTGGAATTCCTTGTAATGAATTTTCTAGCAAGTGGCTGAGTACAGCTGCCTTATATAAAAGCTCTTTCCAGAGACCAGAGTAGATATGCAAAACAAACTTCCCCTACTAGAAGTGGGTTATCTGGATTTATACTTTCTCTCCCGGTAAAAGAAGTAGGTGTAAACAAGTTGGACTACTAGCATTCTTTTTAAATTTTTGTTAAAGAATAAAAACATAATAAAAAACTGTTAGAAATTATACAAAATTCACTAAACAAGTTCATAGGAATTCAACAGTGGTTGTCATATTGCATATTGTTGTCTTCAAATTAGTTGTTCAGATTACCAGAAATAAGCATGCAAAACTTGCCAAAAAATTAAAAAGAAGAAAAAAATTTAAGCATTAACTGTTTCTTTCAATATACCAGTAGTACAATTATTCCAGCTAGCCTATTTATATACATACATGTTTTTCTTTCTCTCTCTCTTCCTTCCTTCCTTTCTTTCTTTCTCTTTCTTTCTTTCTTTCTTTCTTTCTTTCTTTCTTTCTTTCTTTCTTTCTTTCTTTCTTTCT
>NW_004955405.1:8114799-8115967 GCF_000276665.1 Chinchilla lanigera | reverse complement strand
TCGAGAAGAGCTTGGAGCGAAGTATTACAGAACCTGAGACAGAACAGCTTCCAACCAAGACTGATGCACCCTGCCAAACTATCCCTCAAATTCAACAGAGAAATAAAGTATTTTCATGACAAAGAACAATTGAAGAACTTCATGAGTGCCATGCCAGCATTACAAAGAGTACTAAAAGATATTCTAGGCAGAGAAACACATGACTGCAATTTCAAGAACAAAGTAGGAATTAAACGTCAAGAACAAGCAAGTAAACAGGTAGAAAAGTAGGACACCAATGCAAGTAAATAACATGACAATGATAAATCAATACATGTCGGTTATAATGATACATGTAAATGGCCTCAATTCTCCAGTCAAAAGAAACAGACTGGCAGAGTGGATTAAAAAAAAATCCAACAATATGCTGTATACAGGAAACACATTTCACTCAAAAGGAAATCCACAGACTAAAAGTCAAAGGATGGAAAACAATCCTCCATGCAACAGCAACCCAGAAAAGCAGGTGTAGCTATTCTGTGTGCAGACAATGTAAATTTCAAACCAACAACAATCAAAAGAGATAAAGAAGGTCAGTACATACTAGTCAGGGGAAAACTGCAAGAGGATGAGATAACAATCATAAACATGTATGCACCAAATACTGGAGCTCCAAAATATATAAGACAAATCCCAGAGGCATGAAAACCCATATAATTAAGAACACTATTGTAACAGAGGAAACCTCAACATCCCATTGACACAAAGAGATAGGTCAAGTGGACAAAAAATCAGCAAGGAAATAACAGATCTGAACCAAAGCTGTGAACAAATGGACTTAGTAGATGTATACAGAGTGTTCTACCCCACAACATCAGAATACACATTTTTCTCAGCTGCCCATGGATCTTTCTGTAAAATAGACCACATGCTAACCCATAGAGCATACCTTCCGAAATGCAAAAGAATTGAAATTATCCCATGCAAATTATCTGACCACAGTGCAATGAAATTGGAAATCAATGACAAAAGGAACTCCAAAAACTGCATAAACACTTGGAAATTAAACAGCCATCTCCCGAACAACCAATGGGTCACAGAACAAATTAAAGAAGAACTTAAAAAATACCCATAAACAAATGAAAATGTGAATACAACTTACTAGGATCTATGCGATGCAATGAAAGCA
>NW_004955405.1:8094049-8108647 GCF_000276665.1 Chinchilla lanigera | reverse complement strand
TTTCTTTCTCTTTCTTTCTTTCTTTCTTTCTTTCTTTCTTTCTTTCTTTCTTTCTTTCTTTCTTTCTTTCTTTCTTTCTTTCTTTCCCTGTCTGTCTGTCTGTCTGTCTGTCTGTCTTTCTTTTCTCCTTTCCCTCATCCTAGTGGTTCCTTGCCTTTGAGTAGTTTCTTTCCATTTCACAATATCTATTGTTCCCTTTGGATTTCATTTATCTTTCAGGTTCTTACAGTAGGGAGACAGCATGATGTTTACACACGTGGGTCAGATTTATTTCACTTATGAGTATGGTCTTCAGTTGCATCCATTTATGTATAAAAGCCTTGAGTTTATCTTTTTTATAGCTGAGTAATACTCCATTGTATAAAAATTCTACATATTTTTTATGCATTCCTCCTTGATGGGCATTTGAGTTGTTTCCAAAATTAAGTAATGACAAATTGCAGTGCTATAAACATGGGTGCACATATATTACTGTGGTATGATGTTTTTAATTCTTCTGGGAAAATACCCAGAAGGGGAATAGCTGGGTTGAATGGGACCTATAATCCTATTTTTGGGGGGAATCTCTGCAGTGACTTCCATAGTGTCTGTAACATTCTACACTCCCACCAACAGTGGAGAAGTGTTTCTTTTTCCCTGCAGCCCTCCAGCATTTATTATTGGTTGACTTCTTGATGGTAGCCATTCTTCGTGGAGTGAGGCAGAATCTCAGGTTGTTTTAATTTGCATTTCTCAAATGACCAATGATGTTGGCATTTTTTCATATATTTATTTGACATTTGTATTTCCTGATTTGAGAAGTGTGTGTTCATCTCAGATGCCCAGTTTTTGATTGGGTCTTTGAATTTTGGGGGCCTGATTTTTTAAAACTTCTTTATATGTCCTAGATAGTAGTCCTTTGTCTGAGGGGCAGTTGGCTAATAATTTTCCCAATCCAAAGGTTTTCTTTTTACTCTGTTGGTGATTTCTTTTGATGTGCAAAAACTTTTCAATAAGATGAAATCCCAGTTGTTGATTCTTTGAAGTATTTGCTGTGCAGTTTGGTTTTTGTTCATGAACTCTCTGCCTACCCCTATGTCTTCAAGATTTCTACCTATTTTCTCTTCCAGTAGATTTAGTGTTTCTGTTTTAATATTTAGATGTTTGATCCATTTTGACTTAGGTTAGTGCCTGGTGATAGACATTGGTCTAATTTTAATCTTTGGCATGTGGAAAACCAGTTTTTCCAATACCATTTATTAAAGAGGCTATCTTTCTTCCAGTGACCATGTTTGGCCTTTTTGCCAAAGATAACTGGATGAGTGTGTTTCCAGTTATGTCTGCATCTTCTAATCTGTTCCATTTATCTTCAGGTCTGTTTTTTTCTTGCCAGTACCATGCTGATTTTATCAAAGTAGCTTTGCAGTATTGTTTCAAGACAAGGATTGTTTTTCCTCTTAACTTTCCTTTGTTGACCAGGATTGCTTTTACTATTCTGGATCTCTTCTGGTTCCAGATGAATTTTAGGAATGTTTTCTCTAGATCTGTGAGGTATAATAATGGTATTTTAATTGGGATTGCATTGAATATTCACAACAATTTTGAGCGTATGACCATTTTCACAATGTTGGTTCTTTCTATCCATGAGCAAGGAATATCTTTCCATTTTCTGAATTCCTCTTTGATCTCTTTTTTCAGAGTACTGTAATTTTCAATGCATAGATCTTTCATTTCCTTTGTTAGATTGATTCCCAAGTATTTAATTTTTTTCAATGCTATTGTGAAAGATGTGATTTCCCTAATTCTCTCTCAGTGTGTTTTTATTGTTTGTGTACAGGAATGCTATTCACTTATGAGTGTTGATTTTGTATCCAGCTATACCAGTGAATTTTGTTATTAAATCTATAATCCTTTTTGTGGAGTTTTTGGGGTCTTCTATGTAGAGTATCATGTCATCTGTGAATAGTGATAATTTTACTTCTTCCTTTCCAACCCCTATTCTTTTTATTTCTTTCTCTTGTATAATTTCTCTGGCTATTGTTTCCAGAAGTATATTGAATAGGAGTGGTGAAAGTGGACATCCTTGTCCTATTCCTGATTTTAAAATGAAAGCTTTCAGTTTTTGTACATTTAGTATGATGTTGGCTGTTGGTTTGTCATAGATGGCTTTTATCAGATTGAGGTAAAGACCATCTATTCTGATTTTCTGCAGAGTTTCTGTCATGAATGAGTGTTGGACTTTATCAAAAGCTCTTTGTCCATCTATTGTAATGATCATGTGAGTTTTGTCTTTGCCTCTGTTGATATGGTATATTTCATTTATTGATTTGCATATATTGAAACATCCTTGTATTCCTTGGATGAATCTCCTTGGTTGTGGTGTATTTTGTCAGGGTGTGTTTGCTACTATTCTATTGAGGATTTTTGCATCTATGTTCATTGGAGAGATTCGCCTTTAGATGTCTTTTTTGACTGGGTCTTTCTCTCACTTTGGAATCAGGGTAAAAGTTGCCTCCACTAATGAGTTAGGGAGAATTGCTTCCCTTTCAATTTCATTAAAGAGTTTAGGAAGAACTGCAGTAAATCTTATCTAAATTGCTTGTAGAATTCAGCTGTGAGTCAATCAGGACCTGAACTTTTCTTTGTTGGTAAGTTTTTAAATTAGGTTTTCAGTTTCACTAAGTGATATTGGGCTATTCAGAATTTTTATATCTTATTGATTCAGCTTTGGTAATTCTTACATTTCTAGGAATTTGTCCATTTTTTTCTGTGTTTCCATCCTGTGCACATAAAGTTTTTTTTACAGGAGATATGATATTTTGTATTTCCACATGCTCTGTAGTGATTTTACCTTTTTCCTTCCTTATTGCATGTATTTGAATTTTTTCTTTGTTGTTTTGATACGATTGGCTAGAGGTTTATCAATTTTATGTATTTGTTCAAAGAAGCAACTCTTTGTTTCAGTAGTCTGCTCTGATCTTGAAAACTTTCTGCTTTCTTTGGGCTTTGTGTTTCACCTGCTTATCGTTTTCTAGAAGCTTAGTGTACATTTTAAGGTTGTTTACTTGACTCATTCTGTTTTCCTGATGTGTGAATTCACCACTATAAATATTCCTCTTTGTACTTCTTTCATTGCATCTGAAAGGGTTCATTAAGTTGTATCTGTATTTTTGTTTGATTGTAAATATTGTTGAATTTCTTCTTTAATTTCATCTGCAACCCATTGGTTGTTCATGAATGAGTTGTTTAATTTCCATGTGTTTATGGAGTTTTTGCAATTTCTTTTGTTAGTAATTTCCAATTTCATTGCACTATGGTCAGATAAAATGCATGGGATAATTTCAATTCCTTTACATTTACTTAAGCATGTTCTATTGACTAGTAGATGGTCTGTGTGATAGAACATCCCAAGTGCAGCTGAGAAGAATATTTATTCTGATGTTGTTGGGTTGAACACTCTATGAAGGTCTGCTAAGTCCATTTGTTCATAAGTTTAGTTTAGTTCTGTCATTTCTTTGCCAATTTTTTGTGTCAATTTAATCTATATCTTTGTGACAATGTGGTGCTAAATTTCCCTGTTATGATTGTGTTAATGTTTTTTTGACTTTTGACATCTGTTTAAATTTGACTTATATAGTTGGGTGCTCTAGTGTTTGTTGCATAGATATTTATGAATGTTATCTCTTCTTCTTGCATTTTTCCCCTAACAAGTATGTCGTGACCTTCTTTATCTCTTTTGATCATTCTTGGCTTGAAGTTCACATTGTCTGCTTACAGAATAGCTAACCTTGCTTTTTTCTGGTTTCTTGTTTTGTGTAGTAATATTTTATATCCTTTGATTTTTCTGTCTGTGAATTTCCTTTTGAGTTAAATGTGTTTCTTGTATAGAGCATAATTTTTATTTATGTCTTGATATTCTCTGCCAGTCAGCTTCTTTTGATTGGTGAATTGAGACCATTTAAATTAATGGTTATAATTGATATGTATTGGTTATATTTGTCATGTTATTTTCCCGTTGTTGGTTCCCTATTTTTTCCCTTTGTTTAACTGAGTGCTCTGCTTGGTGGTTCTTTTCTATTTTTGTTCTTGAAATTGTGGTCATTTTTTTGTCTTTGTAGAATATTTTTAGTACTCTCTGTGGGTTGGTTTGGTGCTCATGAATTTCTTCAATTTTTCTTCATCATGGAAATATTTTATTTCTCCATTATTTTGGAAAGATAGTTTTGCTAGGTACATCAATCTGGGTTGGAAATTTATTTTTGAGAACTGGAATACTTGACTTCAAGCTCTTTTTGACTTGACTGTTTGTGTTGAGAAATCTGTCATGATTCTTATGGGCTTTCCTTTATATGTCATCTGTTTGTTTTCTCTAATAGTTTTAATATTCTGTTCTTGTGATAAATTTCTGGGATCTTGATTATATGTGTGGGTTTAGATTTATTTTGGTTAAGGCTAATTGGAGTTTTATATGCATCACTTGACTGTATGTCACATTCTTTTTCCATGCTTGGGAAATTTTCTGTTACTTCCTCTGCAAATAGTCTTTTTATATCATTTGTGTTGACTTGTGTTGTTTCATTGACACCTGTTAATGTTATAGTGTTTTTGTTTGCCTCATGTTGTAGCTGTTGAATTATTTCGTGTTTCCTCATTATTTTAAAGAGCTCTTTCCTTTTGGGATTGTTAGCTGCAGTGCTGTCTTCAATATTTGAAAGTCTTTCTCTGCTTCATTCAAACGGTTTTGCCAGCTTTTGATTGAATTTTTAATTTCCTGGATATCTGTTTGAATCTGTTTCATGCATTCTATTTCTTTCTTATATTATTCATTCAAGGTTTCCAACTATTTTTTGGTCCTTTATTTCTTTTATCTATGTCTTCTTTAGATGTGCTGTGCCAATCTTTCATTATTGTTGCCATTTCATTTTTTACTTGAGAGATTATTTCTGATATGATTTCTTCTATGGCCTGATGAAGTTGTATTTTTTACTTCAGTTGCTATCATTTCAACTGAAATTGAGAAATTCAGGTGCATGACTTCCAAGGTCTTCTATGTTGATGTCTCCTGGACTTTCTATGGGCCAGGTAGAGTTCAGAGATTCCATTTTGCTCCTTTGTTTTGTCATTTTTGAAGATCTGGAGTTTCCGTGGTGTTCAACTTCACTCCCATGATGGTGTGGGAATGGCAAGGCAAGTCTTCCAAAGTTCCCTGGTTCTCAGTGTGGCTCCCTGATGGTGTGGGGTGGGACTTGGCCCCAAGGCTCCCAGTGCTTTCTGTGCCTCAGTGTGGGCCCTACTCCAGTGGGGGATGGGTGGGGAAAGCTCACCAAAGTTTCCAAAGCTGTCTAGTGCTCAGCTTGGCTTCCTTCAGGGTGTGGGGGGACAGGGTGCAGTCACCGAGCCTCCCTAAGCTTGCACCAGTGGAAGACACTTGGGGGCAGCTGATGGAGGCTCCTGAAGCTTTCTGGGGCTTAGCTTGCTCCCATGCCAGTGGGTGAGGTGTGCGATGTGATCAGTGCTGCTTCCAAAGCTGTCCAGGGCTCAGCGTGGCTCCCCCAATGTTGTCAAGGAAGTTGAGGCATGGTCACTAAGGCTTCCAAAGCTGTCTTGGGGCTCAACATGTCTCCCATGCTGGTGATGTAGGGGTGGGAGTGGCTCACTGAGGTTCCCAAAGCTGTCTGGGTCACAGTGTGTCTCCCATGCCAGTGGGAGAGGGATGGGACATGGTCACCAAGACTCCAGAAGCTGTCCAGAGGTCAGCTTGGCTCCTATACTGGTTGGGGAATGGTGGGGGTGGTTCACTAAGGTTCCCAAAGCTGTCCAGGACTCAGCTTAGCTCCTGCAAGGTTGTTGGGGGGGGCTGCTTTTAGATATTTTTTGGTATCTTTTAATTTAAGAAGTTAAAGATTCAAAATGATAGGATTTTATGTGTGTACAAGGAATAGAATATGTTAAAGCTTAGCAGTAAAGTAAAGATACTACCTATAATTCTACTGAGTGTGCCTGTTTCATAACTTTATATACAGCCACACTTCATTTATTGTTATCAAATGACTGTGTAGAGAAAACTAAGCTTGATGTAAAGGTTATAACACACAGAAGCCACCTACTGGAATATCCATGACCCTTTTAAAGAAAGATATGAGGTACTAGAGCCCAAAAGATAAATTAGCTTATATAACTCATCCTTTTTTATTATCTCTTACATAGAAGATTAGAAATGCAGGTGTTAAGATTAGCTCTTTACTTTTTCAAATAAGTATTAAAATGCTTGTTACTCTTTTAGCTGATTTTTAATCACCTCAGGTAAGTGTTGTAAAGGCAGTCATACACATATACGTTATGAGCTTTCCCCAGTTTTCTTAACTGAATTTTGATCTAGCTGCACTAAAAAACCTGGTCCCATGTAAATCAATATGAAAGATAAGTATTTTATTGACACAAATTTTTAGTAAGTTCTAGGCAGGTTTTCATATAGTTTTTTTTTATTTAAGAAAACAGCTATTCTTACACTTATTTACATTATTAATTTTACCAATAATCTCACATGGTAAAAATGTGTATTTTAGTGTGATAGCAGCCTATGATATTTTACAATTATAGCCTATTTTAAAGCCTTTAATGAATATATGAGATGATCTTTCACAAAATCAATAGACTAAGCAGAAAATGAAGAAGGAAAATTATCTTAATTTCAAGAAATAGTTTTGTACAGAGATTAGCACAGAAGTTTATAGACTGATTTAAAATGGAAAGACATTAAATGTGCCTTTATTGATTTTCACTGATGTGATTTATTGCACCAATTAGGGACACTTTCCATACATTTTTACTTTTAGTTTTGAACAATGATGTCGGAAAAAGAAGGTAGTATGACTTAAATTTGACAGAAAGCAGTTCTGGATTAGGACCATGTTTTGCAGTGTCAATTCAAGTTCATAAATTGTACCACACTGCAGACACTTTTCTTGAATTTTAAATCACTGGTCTGTCTCTAGACTGATTGAATAGGGAATTTTATAAAGCATTATTTCTGGAAGTTCTACCCAACATAACTTAGAAGGGAAATTTCATTGGTGATTGGAATAATGCTTTTTAAAGCATTACAATTCTCTTGCATGTAATGAACAGATGACAAAAAAGTGAAAGGAATTTACTGGAGTCTTCCATCTGAACCCTGTTTTGATTTAATACTCTGAATATAATAATAGAAGTCTAACATGAATGATCAACTCAGCAAATTAGACCTATTATTAAAATTAAAAATTAGCCATTTTACTAAATGTGCAATATAATTTAAATGCTCTATTTAAATATTATAGGGATTTAATATACATAAATAGAGGGACACTGTCATTCTTCTGCTCTGCTCTCCTTGCTCCCACAGTCAAAGAGCACATTTCCTCTCACAGATTGTCCCATATTCCTCAGAGTACCACATATTATATGTTCTGAGTAATACGGATAGAATTGTAAAGTTTACAGGACATAAGATTACAGAAGAAAAAAGAACAGCATCATCTCATCAGCCATCTATATTATTCTCATATGTGGAAGTATGAGTGGTTCAAAAGTCTCCTAAAGCACGGCTCCAGTGAGTCCATTCCTAAACTCACTAACAATCCATGGCTCACTGCTGACTGTTCCTTAAATGCAGAAACTTCAACCTGTAGTTATGGCCCAATTCTTTCCATTCCAGCCCAATATTTTTTAGCTTTTATTCTCTCTGTTTCCTAGTATTCTGCTATATCATATAATTAAATTATACTGTTTTTAATTGAAGATATGAAATGTTCTTTAACTGATTTTCACAAATTAGCAATCCAGAATATAAAAATAAAATATTAATTATTTATTGATTATTCATAGTATAAATACTTTGGAAAAATTAAAATAGTTTTGGTTTATTGTAGTCTCCACAGTAACAATTTAAAATTCAGAATTGTTTGTGTAAATACAAAGAAGAATATGTAAATAACAGTCAAAATTTAAACATTTCCCTAAATCTTGTAGCTGTAGATGTTTAATCTGTTTTATGATTCACTCTCACAATTGCATGCAACTACTTTGTACAAAGGTGCAATGCTAAAATGAGCTTTTGCACAATATCTATCTAAAATACGATTATTGTTCATAGTTAACCAAACTATTCCAGGTCTTAGCTTTTGATACTCTTTAATGCATATCTTAATAGGAAATGAGATAAAACAGAAAAAAAGGATAACTTTTCCTACTATCTCTCCTTCAATCCATGCCTTAAGGAAAGGAAAATGGGTTTTAAAAAATTATGTGTCATTTTTTATTTTAAAAATGTTTTTATTGTATCTATTTAAATCCTGTTGTGTGCTGTTTTGATATAAGTATACATAGTGTAATGTTAGTATAGTCAAACAATTAAAACAGCCCTCATTTCCTATAGGTAACCTTTTACCCCCGAGGTAAGAACACCTATAATCTATTCCCCTAATAAAGTCTCATAATGTCATGTTATTAACTACAGTACTCACTTCTAGACTCATTCACCCTGCATTATTGTATCTTTGTACCCTTCAACTGACATCTCTCTGGGGTTACCCTCATTTACTTACCCCCCGCCTTCTATACAAGTTCTGCTCTTTATTATTTTTCTGGTCTTTATTTTACATTTTTCCATTGGTACATATTTGTAGTACACAATGATTACATTCATAATTGGGGTTGGTACATGCACCTTATATATTTTAATTTGTGTTATTCATCTCTGCCTTCCCCTTCCAAACCTCCATCCATAGATCTCTTTTCTATTTGCAAAAGACCTATTTCCTTGTTTCCTATTGTCTATCTTTTACTTTGTTCTTTAAATAATTTATAATTTGAGTTTCTCATGCAAGAAAAACTACATGATATATAAGCTTGGATGTCTGATGTATTTCACTTACTATTGTGATCTCAAGGTGCATGCATTTTCCTACATATGACTCACCTTTATAAAAGTGGTATAGAATTATATTGTGTATAAATACCACATTTTCTTTAGACATTTATCTGTTGGTGAATGTATAAGTTGCTTCCAAAATTTAGATAGTTAGGTCACTGGAATAGATCGCTGTCTTAAATTCTTTCAGGGAGATATCTAGAAGAGGGACAGCTATGTTGAATGAAATTTCAAATTTTATTTTTTTGAGAAATATCCATACTGATTCCTTTAGTGGTTGTCCTAGTACACATTCTAACCAGCTAGGGAGAAAGATGCTTTTTTCTCTGAAGCCTCAGCAACATTTCTTATATTTGATTTCTTGATCATAGCTATTCTTTCTGGAGTAAGAGGAATGTCTGTGTTGTTTTAAATTGCATTTCTCTGCTGACCAGAGGTGATAAACATTTTTTCATGTATTCATTGACCATTTGCACTTATTGTTTTCTTTTTCTTGTTCTTTTGAGACAGGCTCTTGCTATGCAGTTCACTCTGGCCTTCAGCTCACTTTGTAGCCTAGGCTGGTCTCGAACTCACAATGATCCTCCTGCCTCAGTCTCTCTTTTGGGATTACAGATGTGTGCCACCACACCCAGCCTGCACTTATTGTTTTGAGAAGTGTCTATTTGTTGTCTCTTTTTTAAAATTTCATTTTAAAGGAAAAAGAACAGAAACAACAACAAAGACAAAAACAAAACAACACAAAAACAATAAAGACAATACAGAGACCAAACTCATAAGTGAAGTGTCTATTCTTGTTAGTTGTCTTTTTTAATTGGGTCTTCAATTTGGGGAGGTCTTTTAAAAATACTATTCTAGATGTTAGTTTTTTGAGGAGAAACTGCCCCAAATTTTGTTCATTATTTAGACTGTCTTTTTATTCTCTTGGTTGTTACCTTTTCTATACAGAGACATTTTAATTTGATATGATCTAATTTGTTGATTCTTGATGTTATTTCTTGTGCAACTGGGGTTGTTTAGAAAGTCCTTACCTGTGCCTATGTCTTCAGGACTTTTACTTATTTTATCTTCCACAATATTGTTTCTGTTTTAATATGTATGTCATTGATGCATTTTGGAACATGGTGTGAGATATTGGTCTAGTTTCAATCTTTTGCATGTGTTTTATGATATTTTTGATTATTTTTTGCACTCTGTTTACCAGTATCTTGTGGAGGATTTTTGCATCTATGTTCATTAAAGAGACTGGCCTGCAGTTTTCTTTAGTTGAACCCCTATCTGGTTTTGGAATCAAGATGATGCTAGCTTCAAGAATTGAATTCAAGAGTACTCCTTTCCTTTCAGTTTCATTAAAGACTTTTGAGGAGTGATAGTGTTAGATATTCCCTGAAGGTCTCATGGAATTTAGTGGTAAATTCACTGTGGCCTGGGATTTTCTTCATTGGTAGATTTATTTTTCCCTGAATTTCATTTCCTTTTTTATTATTAAAGGTTTTAGTACCTTCTTGGTTCATTTTTGGTAATTCCTACTTTTCTAGGAACTTGTTTTCTTCTAGATTCTACAATATGTCAGAGTACAAGTTTTCATAACAGTTACTAATAATCGGGAGTTTGGTGATGTCTGCTGCAATTTTGTCTTTTTCAGTTCTATTTATATTAATATGAGTTTTTGCTTTCCTTCCTTTGTTAAGTTTGGTTAACAGTTTCTTTATTATTTATTATTTTATTTGTCAATACATTATTCTTTGTATATTTCTTAGACTTGATTTTTTAATTTCTGCTCTAATCATTTTACTTTCTTTGCTTACACCTGGCTTGTATTTAGATTGTTCTTCTTTTTCTAGGACTTTCATTAGATTCTTTATTTGAGCTTACTTTGTTTGTCTAGTATGTGATTTATAGCAATAAACTTTCCCCTAAGACTCCTTTCGTTGTGTCCCATAGGTTGTGGTATGTTGTACTGGCATTATCATGTAATTCTAGGAATTATTGAATATCTTTTTTGATTTATTATGTGACCTACTTATTATTCAGGAGTGTGTTATTTGATATTAGGGTGTTTGCAAAAACTTCTGTGGTTTTTGTTTTGGTCATTGATGGTGTACTATGATCAGAGAGCAAATATGGGATAATTTTGATTGTTTTATATTCATTTACACATGATTTATTGGCTAGTATATGATCCATTTTGGAGAAAATTCCATGTGCTGCTGAAAGGAATGTGTATTCTGTTGTGGTGATAGAAAACTATTTTTTTTCTTTTTCTATTTTTATTAGTATATGTTTGTGATACATTACTAATATAGTCATCATAGTGAATTGGTGCACATACATATCACATCCTAATTCTTTTTACTTACTCTTGCCCATCCAATTCCTCATATCTTCCACATAATTTCAACATGATGTCAACTGTCCTGATCTTAGCTCATCATCAAGTTCATGGAAACACAATTATCTAGACTCATATGGAAGGTTTTATTCAAGAAGGTATTTTTGAAGGTATGCTCTGGGTAAGTAAGGAAAATGGTAACATAATTCAACTGTATCTTATGTACTTACATGTTACTACTTTACGGTGGCCAGCATAATGTTTTAATCTTTGATTATTAAAATAATGAATAATGCAAAGAAAGAAACTAACCTTCTAGCTTAGAATAATATCTTAGTTTCTTAGTCATTGTTGAGACATAATACTTGACAATCACAATTTAAAAGAGGAAAGGTTTATTTTACCTAAGTTTGTAGTGGTTTCAGTTTGTAGTTGGGTGGCTGTGATACAAGAGGGCATAGAAGAGGAGGTACCGCTCATAGGATGGTGACATCAAAGGACAAGGGAGGAGATCCACCCTCGTAGGCCACTTCCCCACCACCTTGCACTGGGCTTCACCTCTCAACATCACTTTGAGCTACAAATTCCTCAGTGGACTAGTTCTGGGATGAGAACCACACTCCCGTGACCTGATCTTCCACAAAAGACCCCCTTATGAGCACATGAAGCTTTGTGTGTATACCCAGATATAAATTGTAAAATTCCATTCTGGTCCCCAAAAGACTCATGCACATCTCTTTATGCAAAATATACTTAGTCTGTCTCTTAGTGTTGCTGAAGTCCTTACAGTTTCAGCACTTCTGGAAAGTTCAAGTCCAAATTCTTCTTGGAGATTTAAGCAAACTCTTAACTGAGAGCCCCTGTAAAAATGAAAAGAAAGTTAAGTACTTCCAACATACAATGGCATAGGATTAGCATTCCTATTCCAAAAGGGAGAAATAGGGTGGTAGACGGAAATGGAACCAAAACCAAAACAAAATCCAACAGGGCAAGCATTAAATTCCACAGTTCTACGTCCAGCATCCAAGGCAATCTATGGCAAGATGTGTATTCCAAAGGCATGGGTGGATCCATCCATATAACTTCCTTCTAGAGCTCTCTTTTGGGCTGTCTTTTCTCACTGCTTGTAGCTTTCCTTAGATGTTCCACATTCCTATCTTCTCCAACTTTCTGGGGTCTTCACTGCACCTTTAACTTTACAGTCACAGTTTCACACATTGCTTTCTCAGGGGCTCCCTGCCTGCCCTCTTGGCCTTCTGATATATGGTTGGAAACCTCCCTGCCCAATAGCTCTTGTATTCTGCATGTGTGTAAAACTGGCAACATGTGGATGATGCCAAGGTCTGTTACCAGCTGGAGCCATCACTAGGCTTCCTTTTAGCTGTAGGGAGTCCTTGAGTGCATCGATGACTATGTTTTATGAACCAAATCCTAATGAATCAATTTCCTTTCCCTTGGCTGCTGCTATTCTGGAGCATGATGCCCCGGGTTTCTCTTCCCAAAATAGAATCTTTCAACTTTGCAATTTTGAGTCTGCCAAGTATGGATATTTTTCCTCTAGTATTCCCTTAAGGTCTTTTTACTTTTGTCCTTTTCCCAAGTACTTGGCTTTGTTTTAAGGCTAATCTCTTCAGTAACCAAATTCTCTTCTGCTGCATCTCTGCAGGTGCCACCTTTACTGGAGTTTCCTTTGTGGCCAGTCTTAAAATATTTTAAATCATTCTGCTTGGCTGTTTGCTCCTGATTCTCAATGCAGAGCTGGTTAAAAGTTCCCAAATGTACCCAAGCCACAGCCTGAGTGTTTGGTTGCCTTGACATTTCCTTACCAGATTTATTAGTCCACTGTCCTTAATCTCAGTCTCCTGCAAATTCTCAGGACATAAGAAAATTGTAGATAAATTTTCTGCCAGAGTATAACACACATGGTCTGTAGTTCAAGTGTCAATACAGTTCCCAAATGAAACCTCCTGAGCCTGGTCTTTACTTGCTTCATTTTTTTTTTTGCATTCTGGTCTTCTGAGTTCTGACCAGAATCTCCCATCAGACTTGGCTTACAGCATTCTAAGGCTGCTTTACCAGCCAGCATCTCCAAACTTTTCTAATTTCTCCTGTAAGCAAGTTGCAAAGGCTTCTGAACTGCATGGTGAAGTAGTGTCACAGCAACTAACTCACTTCTCTGTTTCCAAAATCTGTTTTAGTTTCTTTCTTATCACTGAGATAATAGCTAACACCCACAACTTAAAGGAGGAAATATTTACTTTGGCTCAGAGTTTGTAGTGGTTTCAGTCCATAGTTGGCTGGCTCCAAGGCAGATGCCACGGAAGAGAGACAAGTAGTTATCTATTAAGTTCATTTTTTGAAGCTGTGGTTCACCTTTGATATTTATTTGTTGAGGTTTTCCTAATTGATCTATCTTTTTGAGTAAATGAGACACTGTGGTCCCCTACTATCATTCTGATGTTTATTTAATCTTTGCTTTTTGTCTTACAGTATTTATTTTATGAAGGTGAATGTGCCAGTTTGGGGTGCATATATGTTTACAATTGTTAACTCTTCCTGTAGAAGTTTTTCTTGAATTAATATTTAGTGAACTTCCTTTCCTCTTCAGATTAGTCTTAACTTGAAATCCTTTGCCTGAAAAGAATGCTATTCCTGTTTGCTTTTGGGGTGCTGATGCAGGGAGTACTGTTTTCCATTCTTTGATTTTTAGTGTAGGATTTTTTTTGATTGTAGATTGGTTCTATGCAGCATACTGTTGGGTTCTGATTTTACCCAGTCAACCAACCTGTGTCTTTTGACTGGGATTTTGAAACCATTTGTTGATAATTATTGCTGAAAGGTATGAATTATTCCTATTATTGCATTGTTTTTATGTTGTTGATTCCAATATTTTTACCTCTTGTTTAACTGTTCTTCTTCCTTGATATATTCATCCCACCAGACTTTCTGGCATCATTAACTTCATTGTTTTTTTCTAGGATATTTTGAAAAGTATTTTGGAGTGCTGCTTTGGTGTTCTCGAATTTCTTAAGGTGTTGTGGGAAGTCCTTATTTGTCCGTCAATTTTGAAACATATTTTTGCAGAATATATTAGTCTCACTGGAAATCTGTTTTATTTTATGGGTTGAAGCACTTCACTCCAAGCTCTCTAGGTCTTTAAAATTTATACTGTGAAATTTGCTATAATCCTAATAGGTTTACCTTTATAAGTGATTTTTTGCTGTTGTTTGTTAGCTTTTAAGAATTTGTCGTTGTGTGCAACTTCTGGAATTTTGACTGTGTTGTGTTATGGAGAATTTCTTCTTCAGTCATGAATATTTGGTGTTTTATACTTTGCTTATCTCTGTTTTGTTTTTTTTTTTTTTTTTTTTTTTTT
>NW_004955405.1:8085639-8093949 GCF_000276665.1 Chinchilla lanigera | reverse complement strand
TTTTTGGTTTTTCTCCGGTACCGGGAACCGAACTCACGACCTTGCGCTTGCCAGGCAGGCGCTTTGCCGCTGAGCTAAATCCCCAGCCCCCATCTGTGTTGAATTCTTCCCTCATACTCAGAAAGAATTCTGCTCTGACTGTAAGCTTTGTAAGCAGATTTGTATTTATTTTTTCTAATTGAAATTCATTTTAGTCAGTCTTCTCTGCATCATCTAGTAGCTACTGGATCAATCTTCCTTGCTCTCTTGTTGTTAAGGTATCCCTGTGTATATGGTCTTCGCATCAGACTTGCCCTCCAGACCTGACACTCTCTTCACATCAGTCATTTCTGCTCATATATACAGTAGAGTTCCTTGTCTTTGGGTTATTGGAACCTTTTCACAGACTCTATTTCTTTGATAAATTTGGCATCTTTTAAGTGATTTTGGTTAATTCTTCTAATTTGTTATTTGGCTCTTTAAGTGCATCAATCAGTTATTTTATTAACTCTGCTATCTGATTATATGAGATTGGAGGTTGCTGAATTTCTTTGCTTCCTGTTAGTAATTTTATACAATTTTACTATATGATGCTTTTCTATTCTTCAGTCTTCTCCTTGAATCTCCTTAGGTAGATTTTGGAGTTTTTGTTGCATTGTTTTCTATGTTTCTGCACGTGTGTGTGCACGCATGTGTATGTGTGAGTTTGTGTGTGTGCTATGGGTTGAGTTTAAGTAAAGGGAAAAAAAGTCTTTGTTGTTTGTATAAATTTCTCTTTAATTATATTCTTCTTTCCATTGATATGATTTTGGCTTATTTTTCAAGAGATATTGTGTACTAATTCAACCAAAGATAGAATTCCTATGGGTTGTACCACCAGCAGCAGATCCAACCATATTTTAATCATGAACATTAAAACCTGTTTTGATAATTTTGACAGTTTTACCCTTTTATCAATCCCCATGACAGACTAATAGTATATTTCTACTAGCAGTTAGTCTGGGATGTGGAGGCAGAGTAAGGGATAAAAGAGGAGGTAAATCACTAAGAAGAGAGGGGTACACGAAGAATATCAATAGGTGAAAAATAGGAAGGTGGGGTCTGTCGGGATTATTTTTAAAACTCGGATAAGGGACTCGTGTTTAAAGGATGTCTGAAAAAATATTCGTGGTGGTGGGAGGAGGGATGCAGATGAAGGGAAGTATATTTAGAGATTGAGGAAGGAGGCAAGTTTGGCAGAATCTGTTGATGTGTTTGTAGTTTTCTTTTTTTAATCCTCTAAGCACAGTTTTGGTAAGAGTTACTCTGCAATGTCCAAGAATGCTACTATTTGGGGTAGAGCACTGCTTAACTCTTATTTTCTTTTGCACATTTATTGTATCTCCTGTATGTACACTCTATGAATGGTGGAGGAGAAGGGAGAAAATGAGGGGATTAGGACATGGGGGCAGAGTGCTTCCCTTGCCAGCGCCAGATGGTCAGCAATGAGCAGGCTTTCACGCTGTCCTCCAATGTCTAGGGGAACAGAGGGTGGCATCTGCTCTGGCGTGACTGTGCTGCAACCCCTTTTGTCCTCAGTGTCTCCTGGCTGCTAGCCACAGCTTCTGCCATTAGAACTGTGAATGGTTTGTTCATATGTACCTGATAGTTCATATAACTCTATACAGGTTATGTTAGTCCAACTGGTCTCTTGCCTTGTGCAACTTTTTTTTTCCTCAGCTCTTGGCCACCTGCTTCAACAGGTACACTTGAATTTGAAAGTGTTTCATTCTTAGGTTAAATAAGGCTTTTAAAAAACCTATATTAACTCATTTATGAGGACCTTGAATAAATTAGTCTTGCTATACCAAAAAGGAAATAAATTGTCAAGATAATGACAAATTGGAAAATACTTCTATGTACAGTTTTTTGTTTTTTGTTTTTTTTTTGGTCTAAATGCAAACAATTTCAACCAACCTATTGATTTATATGTGGCCTCAGATTAAATTTCAAAGGTATGATTAACAACAAAAAATGTTATGAGTGTAATATAAAAGTTTTTCGACAATGTTTATCAGTAGGTGAAATTTTGGACATCAAATTATTTTATTTATCTGATTATTCATATTTTTGTATTACAGTTTAACATAATTTGTCATACAAGTTTCAGTCTTATCATAGCTACTTTGCTGCTGTAGTTTTGAAAAAAATCAAGATAAATTGAAGAGAAAATAAATGAACAATTTCCTTGAAGGGGTGACCAACTATAGACAATAATTTTCACTATTGATGACATTCTTTGGTTTATACTTTATGGTCATCTGAAGATGTTAAATGTTGAACTGATGGAGCTATTGTTTGGTAATAGTATGCATTCTCTAAAAGGTGACTGATTATGGAAACTATCAAAGCACAGTTCCATAATACCCAAAACCAAAGAACATGAAATGGCATTTTGATGTGACCCATTTAACTTTAATTTACTTATATTTTTAATAATAGAAAATATCATTATTGTAATTCTTTGCTTTCTTTCATTTGTGTGTTTTAAACATCACTAAGACTTAAGTTACAGTGTTAGAGTTAGTACATTGAAAATAACATTAGAAATTGAGAAGCCATTGTGGCTATCCTGGAAATAAAACTTTCCTACAGTATTTTATACAAAGCCTCATCCCATGAAATGCTTTTGAAAGAAAAGGACTCCATCATCAACTTGTGTTGGAAATTCACACACTGCACTTATTTTTTAATTAATAAATTAGTATGTCACAGGTCTTTATATAACCTGTAATAAACATTTTAATCTTTTTAATCCAGCTTTCTCCACATTTACTTGACCACAGCATACTTTATAGCATTTGGTAGCAACTAATGTCCTGTGAAAATGTTCATTCTGCAGAAGACCAGGCAGAACACTGCTTCATTGTGTGGGGAAAAGAGTGTCAGTGTTTGTGTGTCTGAAAAGTGTTGAAATAGACATTGTTATCTTCATTTGACTTGGACTCTTTTATACTAAACATATGATATTTTTATGGAGATACAAAACACAAGCATATAACAGAAACAAAAAACAAAATACAGACCCAAGAAAATGTGCTAGAAAATTACATAGAGATTATCACACTCATATGACAGTTTATTTTAATTTTTATTTATTTATTTATTTATTTATTTTGGTTTTTCTCCGGTACCGGGAACCGAACTCACGACCTTGCGCTTGCCAGGCAGGCGCTTTTGCCGCTGAGCTAAATCCCCAGCCCCTATTTTAATTTTTAAATAGTTTTATTAAGGAATATAAAAACTAAAAAGGTCAATTCAAGGGTAATATGAAGTTATGCGGTTATACATTTTATTATAGAAGAATATGATATCACTAAACATAAAATGTCTTATTAATTAATTAATTAATTTATTTTTGGCTTTTCTGAGACAGGGTCTTGCTATGCAATTCAGGCTGGCTTTAAACACATTATGTAGCTCAGGCTGTCCTCAAACTCTCAGTGATCCTCCTGCCTCAGCCTTCTGAGTGCTAGGATTATAGTTGTATGCTGCACACCCAGCCTTATATAGTTATTTATACAATTTTACTTTTTTGATAAAATTTTATATGGAAACTAAACTGTAAGTAATTATATACTTAGTTTTCAACTATTTTTCCTGATAACTCTGGGAATTTCAAATGCATTCAAAAACTTAGATATTTAAGTGTGACACATAATACCTTCTTTTCAAAATTTTGTTTCTGTCTCTGAACATACAATTGAACATACAACTTTAGAAAGAGAAATCACAGAGATGAAAGCAGTGCCTAACTGGGGTTTCATTTCTCAGTGTGGCATGGTATTTCACACTTCTTGCTACATTTTTGAAATGACACTGCAGATTGTGTAAATAGAAGCCGAGGAGGCATCAGGGAACATGGTTACATTGTATCTGAGTGTATATATGTATATTTGGTGTGTGTGTGGAACATGCATATGGCAACAAATCAAATAGTATAGGAGAACTTGGAGAAAAGCAATAGCCTTTTGCCTATTCCTTCAAACTTTCAGAGACAAACTTTTCAAATTATTCAGTAGTGTGCAAGCAGAATGCGTCGATTAACTTTATTTGTATGGTTTTAGAGCCATGACTCTAGTTTTCTCAAACTAAAATATTCTTAGCATCGAAAAATCACTTGACTGTGCCTCCCTGATCAGCGTGCAAGGTAGGCGGAGCCCCAGGCACTCTCTGGGGCCTCAGTGGCCAGCCACCACACCCATATGTGTCTCTTGGGGCTGGGCTGAATCCCAGACATCTGCAGGAAGCTGATGAGTCACTGCTGCGCCTCCCTGACCAGTGTGGGAGGCAGGCGGAGCCCTGGGCACACTCTGAGGCCTCAGTGGCTACTTGCCACACCCATATTGTGACTGGGTGCTGGGCTGAAACCTGTACATCTTCAGGAACCCCACTGAGTCACCGCTGCACCTGCCTGACCAACATGCAAGGCAGGCAGAGCCCCGGCTACCCCCTGGGGCCTTGGTGACGACTATTCACACACATAGTGTTTCTGCAGGTGCTGAGCTGAACACTAGACACATTTAGAAACCCCAGTAAGCCACTCCACTGCCTCCCCCACTAGTGTGTGAAGGATGCAGAACCTTGAACAACTTCTGGGGCCTTGGTGGTCACTGCCAGAACAGCTCACATCCCCCTTGGAGCTCAGCTGAAACCTGGACAGAGTCAGCGGCCTTGCGAAGTCCACCCTCACCCCTCCCCTGCCAGTGTGGAAGCGGACTTTGTCCTGAGTAATATCTGAAGCCTTGGTAAACATGACCTGCACAAGCTGGGCCAAACCCCAGACAGCTTCAGGAACTCCAGCGAGCCTCCCCCACCCTTCCCACACATGCCAGGGAGCCAACTGAATGCAAAAAAGGTCAGGAGAATCTGAAGCCCCACCTTGCCAACACTCACCAGTACAGGGGCTGCACTGAGCACTGTGGATCTGCAGACTCTCTCCCCACCACTCACACACAATCAGGAGAGTGAGGCTGAACTCCAGGAAGCCTCTGGATCTTCAAAAATGACAAAACAAGGGAGCAAAATGCAATCCCAGACCTCCACACCACCCAAAACAAGTCCAGGAGACATCAACACAGAAGAGCCTGAAAGTCATACACCTGGAATTTCTGAAATGATAGCAGCTGAAGTAAAGAAACAACTCCATCAGGCCATAGAAGACATCAGATCAGAAATAATGTTCCAGGTGAGAAAAGAAATGACAACAATAATGAAAGAAGTGTTCAGCATATCCAAAGATGACATGGATCAGAAAATAGAAGAGCATAGACAACTTATGGAAATCCTGAGTGAAGAATATAGAAAAGAACTAGAAAGTGTGAAACAGATTAAAACAGATACTCAAAAGTAAAGAGCAACTGGGGTGAGGGAACAGAGAAAAGAAACAAGGGGAAATTATGTATATATGTATATACAGGATAGCTAACATAGTTGCTTTACTGACTTCTATCACTTTATTGAAAGGAACAGTTAATGATTAATTATTTGATCAATCTTGTGTGTCTCTATTTTTCTGAGAAACCACTTTGAAGATATCAATATGTAATACAACAACCATTGTTAATTTCTTACCACTTTGTCTGTAACTATATTGTGTGTATTGTCTTTATGCTGTTTTGCAAATGGATGTGTTTGTTAATATGTTTTCCTTCTTTTATTCTTAAATTTAAAAACAACAAGCAGATAGTCAGGAAATTAAAAATTCCATTGAAAGCTGGCAAAACCGCCTGAATGAAGCTGAAGATAGACTTTCAGACCTGGAAGCCAGCACCGCCACTAATGAACATGAAAGGAGGGATCTCTTAAAAACAACAAAGAACCAGGAAATAACAATTCAACAAATGCAAGACGAGGCAAAGAAAAACAATGTCAGGGTAATAGGTTCTAATGAAACCGCAGGTGTCAACAGAAATGACATAAAAAGATTATTTGCAGAAATAATAGCAGAAAATTTCCCAGGCATGCAAAAAGAATCAGATGTCTAAATAAGTGAAACATATAGAACTCCTGTTAATCATAACCAAAATAAATCTACACCCAGACATATAGTGATCAAGATCTCAGAAACTCAACAAAAGTTCAGAATATTAAAGCTGTTAGAGAAAAGAAACAGATCACTTATAGGGAAAGCCCATCAGATTCATGGCAGACTTCTCAACACAAACCATCAAGGCAAGAAGAGCTTGGAGTGAAGTATTTCAGGTACTGAAAGTAAAGAACTTCCAACCCAGATTGATGTGCCCTGCGAAACTATCCTTCAAATTTAATGGAGAAATAAAATATTTTCATGATAAAGAACAATTGAAGAAATTAATGAGTGCCAAACCAGTCCTACAAAGAGTACTAAAAGATATTCTAGAAAGAGATAAAACAGACCACGACTTCAAGAACAACAACAAAAAGGAACCACCAAGCAGAGGAAGAAATTAAACATGTTCAATGGAAGGAAGATAGCCTCTTTAATAAATGGTGCTGGAAAAACTGGCTTTCCACGTGCTGAAGACTAAAACTAGACCCATGTGTTTCACCATGCACTAAATTAAAGCCAAAATGGATCAAAGATCTAAATATTAAAACAGAAACACTAAATTTATTATAAGAGAAAGTAGCTAAAAATCTTGACGACATTGGGGCAGGCAAAAAGTTCATGAACAAAAACCAAAGTGCACGGGAAATTCTTCAAGGAATCAACAACCTGGATTTCATCTTATTGAAATGTTTTTGCACATCTAAAGAAATCACCAATAAAGTAAAAAGAAAACCCACAAAGTGGGAAAAAATTTTAGCCAACTGCCCCTCAGACAAAGAACTTCTATCTAGAACATATAAAGAATTTTAAAAAATCAGGTCCCCCACATTCAAAGACCCAATCCAAAAATGGGCATCTGAGATGAATACACACTTATCTAATGAAGAGATACTAATGGTGAATAAATACATGAAAAAATGTTCAACGTCAATGGTTATTTGAGAAATGCAAATTAAAACAACAAATTGCTCAAAGGAAGGAACAAATGGGATGAGGGAAAGAAGAAAAAAAAGAAAGATGGCAAATATGAATATATATATGAATAGCTGCAATAACTATATTGCTGATGTCTGATGGTGTATTGAAATGAACACTTAATGCTTACAATTTTTTATATTCTGATCCATTTTGCATGTTATGTCTGGTAATCTGAGCAAGTGATTTGAAGGTAACAACATGCAGTGGAATTACAATGGTGAAGTCCTACCACCTTGTCTAATGAAACTCTTATTATTTCTAATATTTTATCAAAGAATTATTTTCTTATTCTCTTTAATGTTTTGAGCAATCTCTCATTCTTACATCTGGTAATCTGAGCAGCTTAGTTGAGGACAGCAATACGTAATATAACAACCACTGGTAATTCCTATTATTTTGTCTTGAAACCCTGTATCACTTTAAATGTTCTTGCTTTGATTTGTTTATGTTTGTGTTGCTGGTATGCTGCTATTGTTCTATTTTTTTGGGTTTGCTTCTCATTTACTACTCTGTTTAAAATAAAAAAAATCACTTGAATTATTTGTTTCATGACTAATGGAACTATTTGGTTAAAATTTGCCATAGTTTAATCAGCCACTATAATCTTATACAGATAACTGAGACCTTTATTTTTTAAATTGTGGTAAAATGTACATCATATAAAATTAAGTGTTCAGTTCAGTGTCATTAGGTATATGCACATTGTGTGCCCTTAACACCACCCCTTATCCACAGAAACTTTTCATCTTGTAAACTTCGTAGTTTTCTTTGCCTCTTTTTATTACAAGTCTCACCTGCTACTCTGTTTTAGTTGGCAGAGGCATGATACAGTATACGGATTAGTGGATTTATCTGAGAATAAGTGGAACTCCTGACTATGTTGCCACCAGAATACCTCATTCTCATTTCCCTGTGATATTTCCTCTTTACAACCAGTGTGAAGTGTAGTGGGAATGGGGAGTGGTGACATCTGCACTGCTTGGTCATTTGAAGGTAGAGGTGAGTCAGCAGGGTGAGATGCAAGAAGGGGTTTGGTAGCAGTATATTCTAGAGTGTTTTCATCCTTCTCTACTGTACTCTAAAGCAGCCCTTTAATCAAGAGCTGTAGAAAGTCTTTTAAATTCACCTACTTCTGATAAAAAAGTAACAAAAACTCAGAAAACCATGAAACCAAGTAGCTTCAATGACTTGATAAAGATAGTAAGCTAAGATCTGCACTGTTACAGCTCTCACTTGCTACTGTGATGCAGTGCTTTTCTTTTTTTTTTTTTTTTTTTTTTTTT
>NW_004955405.1:8053924-8085539 GCF_000276665.1 Chinchilla lanigera | reverse complement strand
TTTTTTTGGTTTTTCTCCGGTACCGGGAACCGAACTCACGACCTTGCGCTTGCCAGGCAGGTGCTTTTGCCGCTGAGCTAAATCCCCAGCCCCTGCAGTGCTTTTCTTAAAGGAAGCACGACAAGGATATTCACCATCATTCCAGCTTCATAGCAGTGTGAAGAATGTAGTTCATTATCAATGCCTAAAGAGAAAATACTATGAACACAGATGATAAGAAAAGAAGTAAGGAATTGAAGCTATCTTAAATTGTGGATTATAATACTGCATCAGTCAGGGTTTTACTAGAGAAACAGATATAACACAAGATGTACAGATGTATAAAAAATTACAAGACTGACTTACGATGGTCAGCCAGAGTTGTGTGAGGAAGCATGCAGAGGATGTCTGCACATGAAGGAATCAGTCCAGGGTCTGGAGTTTACTGCAGAGTTCTGTGCAAGTCCGTACCAGGAGACTGATGAGTGAGCAACGGGAGGCTGAAGGATCCAAGGTGGAAGCTGAAAAGTCTGCACTAGAAGCCAGGAGACAAAGTCCAAGCTGAAGGTGAAGACTGGAGCTCCTCCAAAAGGAATGAAGTTCCTCTGCACTTCCTCATTTCCCTTTTATATCATCTAGGTGATGATCCATCCTAGGGTAGCTCCTTTACAACCTAGGGTGTAGAATTGCTGAGTCAATTGCTTAGACAAGTTTAATTAAGCTTCTAAGCTTCTCAAGTTGACACAATCAACCACTGCAAATATCCTATAGCATTTAAAATTGAAAAGCCCAGAAATTACTAGAACTAAAGAAAAATTCACCACACTTACTCCATATAAGAATGATTAGCAGTGGTCTTTTACAAAAAATAATAAAGATAAGTTCAACTGCCAATAGGAATATAGTTTCTAGGAATTAGCCAAGAAAACAATTTTCATAAAAAAGAATTTTAAAGTTCTAATAATGGATACATATAAAATTCTAATCATGATCTGTGAAGAACTCTCCTTTGAGTATGATTATTTTATAAAATCATATATCAGTTTTTTATGTTTTAATCTACAAATGAAATTGCAATTAAGATGCAAATTGGACTTCTTGAGGAAACTGATAAATAGACTGAAGTGTATGTAAAAATAAAGGTACTTGAAAACCAAAGAAAAAAGAAAAGAATGAAGGAGAGGAATTCCCATACCATGCATTAAAATACAAGGTGAATCTATATTCATAAGAACAATGTGGTTTTTCTGCAAGGCAAATGGATTATGAAACAGAGAAAACAACACCCATGAAACTCAGAAATATATCCACGCATACAATTTATTGTAAAGATGTCACCACATATCAGTGGGTAAGGAAAAGTTATTTAGTAGGTCGTAGTGGGAAAAGTGACACATTTGCTGAATAAAATTAGACCTGTAGAAAATATCATGCAGAAAGATAGAATCCAGATGGATAAGCACCAAAATAAAGTATCTTTATCTAAAACCTACAAAAGAAAAATCTGTCATATTTACAAAGATATTAGAGAAAACTTTTAGAGAATGCCATGACAATCTAAAACCTGGAGAGAGACTTTACTAATAAAATCTTACTAGTATAATCCACAGGACAAAAAATTCTGGGTTTGATTATGTTAAAATGAAGGATTCCAGCTCAGATCTGGAGCCAGAAAGGAGGTTATGAACTACTTTATAAGAGAGCACAAGGAACCCAAAAAGAAAAGGACAAGTCATAAGAAATTATTCTATAGGTTTCTTGATTACTGCTTGATTTGCTGTTCTCCAGAGAAATTCATTTTATTGTGGGCTTGTATTTCTTCTTAAGCATGTATTTGTACATTGCTATTATTAGAATATAAAGATGTTAATATTTTAAAACTAAAGGAATAATAATTATTATAACAGCAAAAATAAACTCCTTACCACAAAGTCTGGCAATTATGTGATAAACACAGGGGACTTTGATTTCAGTGATGAAGTTTTTTGAAAACCACTCACTGGTGTTACATTTGTCTTTTCAGAGGAAAGGATGAATGTATTTTATACAAATATTTGGCATGGGAAATAATGTAGTCTCAAGTTTCATCTAAGTGTAGACCCTACAATTTCCCCTCAAGGCTTAAACAAATACCACATGAGTGAAGACCCTTGTAAAATGTTATGTTTTGAAATAGATTTCATTAATGGCTTCTAGTGATAATTTATTGCTCCCTTTATGCACAAGTTTCTTCTCATTCAAATAATGGATAGCTTATTTGCATATAAATAGATTTTAGCATTTGCTGAAGCAGTGACCAAATATGTTTCTTCCCCTCCTTTGGACATTGTTAAAGAGAGAGAGAGAAAAAAAAAGGGGGGAAAGACATTTTGCAATAATTACAAATCAGAGTTTATAATAATTTTTTTCATCAAATATTTTGCAGGCAACGGTGTTTTTAGTGGTGTACTTCAAATAAAAATATTAAGCTATATTAAGATAATAAAGAGAAAAAATCTACAGTTTTTTCACTTCTGTTTTTTGGTATGCCTATGGTTAAAAAGCAGTGCCCCTTGATATTGCTTAATAAAAGATTTACCATGACCCTCTGAATATTTTCTAATTAGTTTTTATTGCTTCCGATAAGACAGCATGTTCTTTGTTGGGGAAAGTAAATGTTGTTTCTGTGGCCACACAAGTATGTTTGAAAAATACAGTTATTACTTAAATTAAAAAATTATTACAGTATATTACCTTGAATACCCCTCAAAGTACTCTCCCTATCTCATCATTCCTGCTATTTTCTGCCCCGTGGTGTAGTGGCTGCCTCAGTGTCCTGAACTGATCCAAAATGTGTGGACCTTGTGATCATTTTGACTTTGGGGAACAATTAGATATTTCATGGTATGAGGCCGGGTGGATAAGTGAGGGAGGGCACAGCATAACATTTTCACAAACTTGTCTCTCCACCGGATGGCACCTGGCAGTGCCAGTATGATTGTTATTTCTTCTTGTAAAGAAACACATGAAAGAGAAATTCTAGAATTGCTTCAGAAAGTAGCAAGAACAATGAGATAAGTGTATTTGTAGCAAAGTGGAGTTTTTTGAGAAGGTTTAATGCCAATGTGTCTTTTGTTGTAATAAATTAAAACAAACTTAAACATTCACCTTATATTCCCATCATACCTTATGTGAGATGGATATGCATATGATTGAAAGCTGTTCTGTTTCATTCAGTGAGAGGTGTGGAAGTGCTAATCTTCCATTTGTCATATGGTTAAAAATATCAAAACTTTAATATTTTTATTATAGCATGTATTTTCTTTCTAAATAAGTCTTATAATTCGAAGACCTTTTGTGGCTACTTTATATATTAGTGAAATAGATGAACTAAAAATACTCATTAGTGGGAAAATCATTTCATTTTCTACATTTGCTTCTTGACTTGAAATATGACATATTTCTATTTGATTGTACTATAAGTCGGTAGTAGGCATCACCTTGTAACACTTCTTGAGGAAATTAAGATGGCAGCTGCTCTCTGGTTTGTATGATGCCTGCTAATGTGAGTCTTTGACCAGGGGAGGCCACTCAGTGTACTATGAATAATGACTTCAACTTTTAATAGAGACAGCAAACATGACCGTTGTATTTGAGCAATTCTATTTTACTTATTTCTTTTACTTGCAGAAATAGTATTTTCATTTTTTGTTGTATGTGCTTGCCAGGTTAATGTAGCTATTCCTTGGTGACCAAAGACATTTCTAGATATGAAACAAAGATACAGTCCTAAAAGAAGTAAACATATTGATTTTAAATCTGCATTTTCAGTATCACGTTATCTTTTTTCCAGTTAAAAACATGAGAGACAAAATTGTCCCTTAGAGAACATGCACATTCATTCTGCCACAGAGAGGCAGCCTTCACCAATAGATGGCATATAGGATGAATGGATTCCAGAAAAAATAGCATTTCACCCAGTTTTTAAATTGTTATTTAGATTAGGCTTAGAAAATAGCAATTGTGTGGCAAACTTAACACATAGCAGTGTGACAGTATGAAGGTCTGCAGACAAGTTGTATTTAGAATTGTGACATTTGAGTTTTTATTATAATTTCTGAAATATAACTGGAGTATAATAATTATATCCACTTTTGCTGTGAAAGTGAATTAATAATCTGAGAACAAAGCCCCTAAATTTATCAAGTGTACTTCAATTTATTCAGTGTCCTAGACCAAACTTACCCGTTGAGGAGATGTTCTGGTAGAAGCACAATATTCTCATTTAAGTAACCTGATATTTTTGGACAAATTTGATGTTTTAGGAGGTGCTAGAGATTAAGAAATCAAGAGTGAAGTAGTGAAAAGAATTGTTAAAATAATAAAGCCAAGTCACAGCTCTGCTATTTAACTAAGGTGTGTGTAAAATTTACATAATAATTTCTCCTTCTGCTTCTCAGGATGTTTCAGACATTAAAAGCAGTGAATAATTTGATCATTACATAACTTTATGAAAGCTGACTAATTCTTTTAGGGCATTTTATCCCTCTTTTACAAAGTAAGAAAGTAAAGCTTAATATAGTGTAGAGCATTTACAAAGGACACATGTCTTATATAGGAAAGCTAGAACTTCAGTTATGGTTTAAAATTCTTCTAGTACTATAAGTAGAAATGTGACATCATGTCATTCATTTTATTTCATGGGCAGTTGCTAAAAAGAAAGTAAAATGAAAAGATGGTGGTTAGAATGTTTCAGGTCACATGAGTAGATTCTAGGTTACTCATGAATGAACTTTCCTGGGTTTAGTTCAGTTCAGTATTTATTGAAACTCTACCATGGGCAGTTAAAATGTGAAAAATTCAGATAATATTGTAAGAGAAAGTCGTGTCTCATCCAGAACTCGGAAAGTTTATTTTCTAGATCACCAGTTCTTGAGATTATTTGAGGGAAAAAGACAGCATTTAAATATATTTTAGAAGAACAACACAGTAAATTGTAGTTTAGAGGTCTAAAGTAATTGGTTTTGTTGAAATTATTATCTTGGTTGACTTTGAAAGAATATGATTTGGCATGGATCTGACAATCTGTATTTTAACACTAATTTGGATGATTATGATACTTGTGGTCCATGAACCACACTTGAAGAAAGATTAGTTTAAAACATATGATGCTATTTTTTTTATGGATATTACCAGCTGTATAATGAGTTTAGCTGTAGGCTGGAAGGCTGATGTGTCCAAAGCTGTAGGAGGGCAGTGACGAAGCCCATGGGTTTTGAGTACATAGTCTGATGAGGAAAACTTTGACTATTTGGATATAGACATTAATAAAAAAAAATCTACTGTTTTTAGTTCTGGTTAAATTTAACAGAGAATAGTTGATGATGCCCTGAAAGGTAGGAATCCTGGCAAATTCTCATATTATATGTTTATTATTCCCAGGATAATGTTAGAGAATATGCACATTATATGTTCACAGGATCATAATAGGAAGAAAATGCTCTTTAGTTGAAGCAAAAAAAGTCTTATTTAGATTTAAAGCTGTATATAATTTACGTTTAGTAAAATGGAATGCAAAACTTCCAGAAATATTTGATGGTTAACCTATTAATTCCTGTTCAATATTTGATGAAAGCGAACATCTGACAGTGTAAAACAACGAAAAACATTTTGCCATTCTTTTGGTGCATTAACTGTATTTGTTTTAGGAACAGAATTTTTTGTGATAAATGATAGTTTAACTTTTGTTTAACTCATTCATCAGTAAAAAAATCATGCCCACTTCCGGGAAACTCTAAACTCTGAATATAGGTTTCATCTAGAACACTTATTCAGTTAAAGATGCTCACAGCAGATTCCAATCCAGGCATACTTCAGGAGCCTTGCAAGTTGAGGAAATGGAAAACAGTCACACTATAAATGATAAAAATTAGTCATTTTCTTTAATGTTTGCTATAAATCATAGCTCATTTACTATAGCTGTCTTACATACTTTAATATTAATCAGATATTTTATTTTAAAATTAAAGTTGTTATTTCCATCTAAAGAACACACTGAGCTTGATCTATGACACGATGCCTTCCAAAACCAGCATTTTCCTGAGTTTTGTGTATTCTAGTTCTAAAGATAAGTGCAGTATTGAAAGGGAATGCTTTGCTAATTTCAAACAGTGTTGAAATAACAATGATGTTTTAGGAGAACTTCAAATACATGTTGAGACTTATTTTACTTTCTTGCTTAGGAAATTTATTGGCATGCAGGCTCTAAATTTAGAAAATGAACATTAAGATATAAAACCGAAATTCAGCTATGAAAGGAAAATTTGTTGCTAATATTTGAGGCCAGTTGCATAGTATTATCTATGTTCAAGACAATGTCAGATGTTATTATTTGATAACTTTGTTCATTCATAATAAAATCATTCAGATATTATATTTATGGACTGCCTGTACAAAGTGCTGCAAGGTGAGAGGTGGTTATCCTTCCTTCTAGTTATTCCTATAATTAATTGGGTATATCTAAATTCTAAAAATGGGGAAGGTCATTCAAATTTACTTACATTACACTTACCTACAATATATTTATAGTATTAGAGAGTAAACATATCTTTTTTATTTTATTTTTTAAAAAATGTTATTTTAAAGAGAGTAATAAATGAGAAAAAAAGAACAATAGCAGCATACCAGCATAACAAACATGAATAGCTGTGATAACTGTATTGCTGATGTCTGATGGTATATTAAAAGGAACAGTTAATGTTTAAAACTTTTTATGTTCTGACCAATTTTGCATGCTTATATCTGGTAATCTGAGCAACTGATTTGAAGGCAACAATATGCAATGGAACTACCACGGTGAATTCCTACCATCTTGTCTAATGAAACTCTGTATTATCTCTAATGTTTTATCTAATAATTATTTTCTTATTCTCTTTAATGGTCTGAACAATCTTGCATTCTTACATGTGGTAATCTGAGCAAGGTAGTTGAAGATAACATATCTTTTTTAATAGCAACTTTTCTTTTTTTTTGTTTTTTTTTTTTGTTTTTTTTTTCTCCGGTACCGGGAACCGAACTCACGACCTTGCGCTTGCCAGGCAGGCGCTTTGCCGCTGAGCTAAATCCCCAGCCCCAGTAGCAACTTTTCAAAAACATCATTGGACAGGGCTTATGAAGGCACAGTTTTGATAAGCATGTACTTAGAGGTACACAGATAAACAGACACTGCTCTCTGAAGAGCTATTTCAGTAAAACTGAATCTATGTGATTTTGTACTTAAATGTCATAGTAGTGACAGTGTCATAATAGTGACAGCTCTACTGCTTAATCAATCCTTGGAGTACATGTTTTAACAGGTGCACGGGTTAGGTAGGCTCCAATAGAGGCATTTCTCTATCTACTTAGTTTGCAGTATATTGTGTTAGTCCATTTTTAGGGGTTGTTTTGGCAGTACTTCCTGGATATTCTGTAGTAACTTCAAGATATTGTTAAATATTTGAAGATTAAATACTCAAAGAAATACTTGAGGAGTAAGTATACTTATCTCTTCAAATATGTAATACTAATTTTGTTTCAGTGCAGGAAAGTTAGTGACATACCTAAAAACATTCATGGACATTTTCATTAAAATTTAGACAATATTAGATTTTGTATTTTTTCTCTACTTATCTGCTCAGTTCCATACACTGTAATTCTATGGTCATGATATAAAATGTCACTTAATCAGATAGAGTTTTAGAAGTAGTGGAAGAACATTAAACTTGAAGATGGCACTGAAATTGATGATACTTCTTTGTGTACTGGAATTTTATCTTTACTATTACTTCTTTTACATATAAAGCTAAAGAATGAAATCAGTGTGAGAAAATGTGTAAACTCTCTAGATCATATTTGAAAGCTATACTATTTCAGTGAACATTTCCTAAATGTTTTATAATTCCTAAAGATATTCTTAATATTGGATATTTACTTTTCAGTAGATTTGTCATGTTCACATGTAAAATGTACTCAGTAGTCATAAATGAGAATGACTACATGATTTATACATGTTCACTCACTGGGAAGACAGTCTTCTTTTAAAATCAGAAATTTTACAGGTTTATTTATAGAAGTTGTTCTGGGTCCACCCTAACATACTAAAATGGCTTACTGAAGTGCCAGAAGCATAGAATTTTATTTTAAATTACTTATTGTTTCTGTTCATTTCCATTTTTGCCCTGTAGCATTGGCTGACATTTCATAGAGACTGAGTTGGCATAGGGCTGGAAAATATGTAATTATAAGAATCACCTGTTTTTGAATTTCCCATTACATGTTAACCATGACTCAAGCAGACTTTTTATAGGTGTTTGATTTAGAATGAGAACTTTTCTTCTTTCGTGACCTGTGATTAAAATGTGGCATTTTGGTACAGAAATATGAGAAAGATTCCACATAATCTAGATGTGAATCAGAGTTGGTGAAGCAATGTAAGTCTTTGACCTATATCATATAAGCAGTAGCATATATAATTGGAAATATCATTTAAGATTAAATGAAATACACTTCAAAAATACTCTGTAGTTTAAAGCAGGCTAAATGTGAAAATGCAGCAAGATACACATTAAGAGAGATCTTGGGCCAGGGATATAGCTAGGCAGCATGGTGACTGCCCACCCTGAGTTTGATTCCCAGTTCAAACAAACGAACAAACAACAAACAAACAAACAAACAAACAAACAAAAAACCCCCAAAACAAGAGATCTTGCTTCACTTAATGCTTCTCAGGGGAATTCCAATAAAGAAATCCACTACAACTGCACTGGAATATTTTCTTTCGTTTTAATGTGTTAGCACCATGACTGTACATATTTACCATTTGCTGTGTTGTTGTAGCTCGGTGATACAGGCAGAGGAGAGACTATATTTCTTCATAACTGAGAATGAAACTTAGTGTCACAATACTGCTTGATCAGTAGTTTACCTGTTGCCCTAGTCTTTTATGAATCTCTATGGTTAAAGTTATACTTTTCAATTAATTGTCTGTGGAATTATACACCTAGTTATTGCTGATAGTTTGTGGAGGTTCTTTTTGGATACTGCAGTAATGAACACGTTTTTCCTATATATAGTTTAGTTTTTGTATGAATGTCTATCTGTAAAGATATTGTGTATATAGCATGCAGTTTTTCTCTATACTATAAATATATTATTCTAAAGTCATGCATGCTATTGTTTTATAATAAGATGGCGTGTGCTAAGTAAAACACTTTACTGTCACTCGAGAGATCAAAAACAATAGCTTCCTATAAAGGCTTTATTATTTTGTATATCTATAGCATTAATTTAGTTGATGTTTGAATGACTGGATGACAGCCTAGTTGTCATCTTCTACTTTAAATATTCAAGTGTCTTATATTGATTTAGCAAAAGTATTTAAAATTATTTATATGAACCTATATATTCTAAAATATTTAGATTTTAAAGCATCATCAGTAGTGCATTCTTCCAAGTATGTAGTTTTGAATCTCAAGATGTTTGGAGCATTAATTTTGCATTACCATCTTCATATTTACTCTATTTGATTATTTATACTTATTGTCAATGTTTTGTTTCCAGTTTATATTTTCTTTCCCTACACACTGTCTCTAGAATACTTAATTTAATTTGTTTAATGACCACTCTTCTAATTGTATTCTGCATCCTCTACAGGGTAGATAAGTCTCCTTCTGATGTCTTCTCTCCCCTTGAAACATGTGATTTGTTATACTACTAACACTGTCTCAAAACACAAGACACTCAATGAAATGGCAAGAAGAAGAACTCCTGGTTTTGTTCTATGAAGTAGTAAAAGTTAGATTCTATTTACTTGATTTTCTTCCTTTTTGATTCTTTTCCTCCTTCCTTTCCTATATGTAGCTCATAATTTTAGTCTTCAGTTAGTTTTCTCTTTCCATATCTTTCACTTAAAAAAATTTGACCATTGTCTCTGTGTGATTAACTGCATTCTTTTCTCCAAACAAATATTTTTGCTGAGCTTTTCAGTCTCTGACTGTCTTCTGGATACATCTTCTGGGGCACCATGCAATCATTTCCAACAGAACCTCTTCATGTCCAAACTCATGATATTCTTTAAAATGATATCTTTATGTGGTTCCTTATTTTTGTGAAAGTATTACTGTTTTCAGAGGCATCATTCATTTTTGTTTTTATCCAGTCACTATTCACACTAATTGGTCATTATACCTCTTAGGAAGTTTTGAATTGTTCTATCTCCTTATTCATGTTCATAAATACCTTGTTAGTATTCCTAAATCTAGCCACTTTCAAGTCATCTCATCCTATAAAGTACTGCCAGATTTTACTTCATAAACTGTCGTTTATCTTTCTTTCTTTTTTTTTTTTTTTTTTTTTTTGGTACTGGGAATCGAACTCAGGACCTTGCTCTTGACAGGCAGGTGCTTATGCCACCGAGCTGTATCCCCGGCCCTGTCATTTTTCTTATGAACCTTTTTTACTGTAAAAGTTTTTTCAGTCTTCTCACTGTCTATAGAAGTGGTTCTCAAATTTTTAAAAATCTTACATGGGTTCCAAAATGTAAAACATTAACATTAGAGCTATTTGAATGAAAGTATTCAAACTTCTTGACTTGGGACTTACCTGCAAAATATTCTGTGGTCATTACCACATGCATTATAGCGTACAGTTTGAAACTCATTGGTTTAAGAAATAAAATTTAAGAAATAAAATCCTAAAAATAGGATTTAGTCCTATTTCACTCAAACAGTGCTTACTATACCCAGCTGTTTTAGATAAGTTTCATTTTTGTGCTTGATATCTATGATACTTGGCACTCAGAATGCTGTTAAATCTCCATTTTGCTTTAAAAATACTGTTCCTATTTCTTAAAAGCAGCTCAAGAACTACCTTCTCACTGACATGTGAAGGGATATTTGGGAACTGAACAAGTTAGGTATCTTTTTCCATGATGTATGTATTTTGAGAAAGTATGGTTTTTTTTTCCTCCTTCCCCATTTTTGGAAATTACAGCTGTAATGCATTTAATTATTAAGAAAATTGATGTTTCCATTTTATGCCTAAAGTGAGCGATTTTAAGCATTCAGTAAAAATGGACCCAAGGTTATTGCTTGTATTATATATTGAGCATGAACCTGATGATATCTATGTGAGGAAAATCAATAACTTTGAAACATACGTTGTTATAATGCTTATATTTCTTTTCTCTTAGGGCCTGCAGCATACAATCCTGTTTTCAAGAAATCTTGCCCCATACCTTCATTTTTTAAAGCATCGAAGCATTTTGAAGATTCTGATGAGGTTACTCCTGGCCCAACAACATATGAGGTTTGTGAGTAGTTCCGCTCTTACAGTGACACAAAAACGGGATGGTTTTAACAAAATATTGACGATATATCTGTGAAGTTATTTTTGTATATTTTTTCAGTAATCAAAATCTTTACTTAATACATTTTGAGGATATATTTTGACATCTTAAAAATAATTATTTGGTAATTGCTTAGTTTTAATAACCTATTTATGTATACCTGTCCTCTATAGCATTTGTGTATATAATTTATTTACATTCCAGCAAATCTTAAAACTTACTTGTTTAGGATGTTAAAATCTTCTACTATTTATTAAAATAGCGAGCTTATTAGAGGACTCAGAAGAAAGCCCTGTGGACTCAACACAATTGGGTGTTGATGTTTTATTTTAGTAGATATAGATATTGTAGTTTAGATTCATAATAAATGGGGGCTTCTTAAGCTATGGGCTTTCTAATTGTAAGAAGGTGGTCTATATAAACCTGCAGGAGTTTAGAGACTGTGTTTCCAATAGGTTTTTGTTTTTCTTTTGAGAGTTAGGATGAAATAGGTGTCTCATTTTTACAATACAAACTCTTGAAAATGAAATATCTTTTGCACAATATCTATAGCCTTTATTAATAGGGTGCAGCTATCAGACCAACATCCAGCCATCAGCATACAACCTTTTTCCCCACATAAAACCATTAAGAATACATTTAATTTTAAATACCACACTGAGACAATATACCAAAATTACAGTACTAAAGTTTTAATTTCATACTTTGAATATCAAAAAAGCAATGATTTGTACAACAATGAAAATATGATGAGTTAATTACACAGAAATCAATAGCTATATAGGCCATTTCATTCTTAATATCATACAGTAAAAACACATGTACTTAAAATTTCAGCCTACAGATAGCACACTTCACAAGGTTATTATTCACTTCAAATTGTACAAATGTTTACAAAGAACATTTAACTTAAAATTCACATTTTAAAATTCACATTGCTTACAAATTATGCTTGTAAGATTAACCTATCTAGGTGAGGCATTATGGCGCACACCTGTAATCCCAGTACTCAAGAGGCTGAGTCAGGAGGGTCACTGTGAGTTCAAGGCCAGCCTGGGCTACATAGTGAGTTCAAGGTCACCCTGAACTACACAGTGAAACCCTGTCTCAAAAAATCCGAAAAAATTTGTCTATATAAAGAAGTGAATATCTTGCCAAAGGGTTGGTAAACTATAAATACAAAATATGCCACAATGTTAAAAACCTTACGGTAATGTATAGGAAAATCAATAAAGACAAGTCAATCTTTCTGGGGGAAATACTTAGCACTATAAATTTAAAGTGTAATAATAGAGTCAAGGAAACAGAGAAGAAAAAAGCTGGCAAGCTGGATAGAGGTGCAGCTTCAAGATTTTTGAAAAATGCCCTCTGGGACACAAAACCTAAATACACCATGAAAGTTGCCAATAAAGGAAAAAGTAAAAGTTAGCTTCTGGCCTTGATGCACACACACTCAAAAAGACATCATTTTTATTGTTTTCACAACATAGATGATTATGTGGCAATCAGAGGTTTAAATTTATTCTTTTTTGAAATGAAATATTTTAGAGCAGTTTATAGCAATTGATTTAAGAGATAACTCTGAGTATAAAATAAAATGTATATTCTTTGTGGGATTAGGTAATGATACACTTATTTTTATGAAATGTATATTTTATACTTATTTAACACATCATAATCTAAAAATTTTCCAACATTCTGTCAAGGGCAAATTTAAAATATATCAGAAAATAGAAGATAAAATAATGAATAATCTAAAAGTTGATATTTGTTGGCTATTAATTCCTCCAGATGACAACTAATGCGTGCTGATTAAGCAAAAGTAATTTTACTAGAGGTCACTTCAGAGCAGGAGACCCTGCTCAAATCTCACTGCTGTTTAGGAAGGTAGGCATCAAGGAAGATAATTTAGAAGGCTTTAGGAACTGGGCTGAGTGATTGAAGGCACATCCTGCATTAGGGAACTGACTGGGACCAAACAAAGTTTATAGCATGTTTATTTTGATCTTTGTTTTGTTTTATGTTATTGGTGTGTGTTCATAATACATGAAAGTTATCTTTGTTCTGGGAGTTGGTGCATGTATATAACGTATCTTGATTGTTTTCGACTCCTTTGTCTCTTTCCCTAACCTATGCTGACTCCACCTCCAAAAGTCTTCTTTGATTCCTACCCCCTCTCCTTTGCTTTACTCTGTGATTTATTTATACAGTGAACCCTCACCTATCACAGGAGTCACATTCCAGAGACCCCCACGATAGTTGAAAATCCGTGAAGTAGCAGTGTTATATTTATTTTATTATTTGTATATATTTTAAGGCTTTATAAATCCTTCCCACTCCTTTCCCACTCTCTTATTAACCTTTCCCACACTCTTATAAATACTTCATAAGCTCTTAAACACTTTCTACACTCTTAAACCTATGTAATTTTAACAACATGTAAAATGCTATGTGGGTACTCAATGTGAAGTGGACAAGAAGAGATGCTGAACATATGGGCACACTGCCGGAGAGCAAATAGACCGATGCTTGGTCACTGAGCCAATCAGCGCCTGGGATGTGGTTTGTCACCTTCCATTCCATCAGCCAATAGTGTGCTGTGTACAATCTCACGCTGGCAGATGTGCTCAAGCTGTAGTGGCATACTGCATTTCCACCGTGTACAGTATGGTATTAATCCACTCATGAAATATATGATTTTATTTTGATTTAATATTCTTTTAATATGTTTGAATAACAGTTTTAATGTTTTTATATTGTTTTAAATTTTTAGACAAAAATAATTAAAATCATTAATATTATATAAATACCTATATACTACAAAATCCCACAGTATGGAGAAAACTCTGTGATACAGAATTAGACATATTATAAAAAATCCATGATACAGTGAAGGCACAATAAGTGAACTACTATATAGTGAGGGACAACAGTATCTAGCTTTTCTTTTTCTCTATATAAAATCATGGCATCTTCCAACAGGAATAATTTGGCTTTCTACTTTCCTATTTGGATGACTTTTTATTTTCGTGCACCATAATTCTTCTGGTTAGCAGTACTATTCCAGTACTATTTTGATTAGATGTGGTAAAAGTACATATCCTTGTAGTGTTTTAGATCTTAGAGGAAATGATTTCAACTTTCCCACATTTATAATGATGTTGATTTTGGGTTTGTCATAAGTAATCTTTATTGTGGTGAGGTATTTTTCATCCAAACCTAATTGTTTGAAGATATTTTATGATGGGAATTTTAATTTTATCACATGCTTCTTCTTAGAGATAATCATATAGTTATAGATAATGTTGAGATAATCATACAGTTTTATACTTCATTCTGTTTGTGTGACTTATGATGTTTGCAATTTGGTAAGTTGGATGTTGAACTATCCCTGCATTCCTGGGATAAATCCATCTGGATCATGGTATATAATCTCTTTGGCTGATGCATTTTGTTTGTTTCTGTTTTGACAAGCATTTTTGCATCTATATTAATCAGGAATATAGGTCTATAGTTTTTGTGTCATGTCCATGTTTCATTTTTGATCAAGCTAGCTTTATAAAATGAATTTTCAAAAGTTCCTTTAGTGTCAGTTGTTTAGAAGGAGGTTGAGAATATTTGTTGCATTTCTCTTTAAAATTTTAGGAGTCTATCCTTACCACCAGGAAAAAAAAATTGGTAAAATTCTGCTGTAAAGCCATCTGGTTGGCTTTTCTTTGTTGGGAGATGTTATACTGGTAAAATATTATTACTTATCACTAGTCTGTTTCAGGTGTTGTCTTCATGGTACAATTTTGGTAAGTTGTATGCACTCACAAATTTACCCGTTTCTTCCAGATTTGCTTATTTGTTGGCGTGTAGTTGTTTAAAGTAGTCTCTAATGATCCTGTGTACTTCTGTGGTAACAGTTGTAATGCCTTACCTTTCACCTATGATTTGAATTATTTGGATTCTCTCTCTTGTCTAGGTAAAGATCTGTTGAATTTTATCTTTTCAATAAAATAATTCTTCATTTTTTTCATCTTTTGTAGTTTTTAAAGTATTTGATTGATTTGTACTCTGATCTTTATTGTTTCTGTCATTCTACTAACTATTTGGGTGGTTTATTCTTGCTTTTCAAATTCCTTTCATTGGATCAAGGTTGCTTATTTGAGATCTTTTAGTGTTTATGTGGGCATTTATTGCTATAAATTTTCCTCTTAGTGTATTTTGCTCTATTCCATACTTTTTGGTACATTATGTTTCCATTTTCATTCATTTCCAGAAACTATTCATTTCCCCTTTTGATTTCTTCATTGGTGTATTGTTTAAGAAAATAATTAATTTCCATGTATTTGCATAGTTTCTGAAATTCCTCTTATTTCTTTCTAATTTACTCCAGTGTGATCAGCAAAAGTATTTGATATGATTCTCTAAATTTGATGATTCTTTAAACTTATTGAGATTTGTTTATAGCCTAACAGATAGCCTATCCTGGAGAATATTCTATGTATTTATGACAGCAAAGTGTTTTCTGTACGTCTGGGATAAAATGTCATAAATATCTGTTAGGTGCATTTTGTCTATAATATAGTTTAAGTGCAATTCTTTCTTGATTATTTTGACTGATCCATTGATGAAAGAGAAGTTGAGATCCTCAACTACTGTGTTGGAGTGTATCTGTAATGTATGCTGTAGATAATTGAGTATTCTGGTATTGGGTGCATATATATTTGTAATTGTTATTTTTCTTAATGGCTTGATTCCTTTACAATTATATAACCTATTTGTCTCTTCATAAAGGTGTTTTATTTAGAATCTATTTTAGCTGATATAAATACAGCTAGTCCTGCTCATTTTTGACTTCCATTTGCAAGAAATATATGTTTTTGTGCCCTCACTGTCTACGGGGGTCTTTACTGGTGAATTATTAGTCAACTTTCACATTGTTGGGACACAATTACTAGCATCCACAAATCAAAGGAGAATTTGGTTTTAATTTGGTTCACAGTTTCAGGGGTTCACTACATGGTATACAGGATCCAAGGCAGGAACATTTTGACAGTAGAGCGCAGGAGAGCAATGCTTTGTAGTTTATGGTAGTTGGGAAGGAGAACAGAGGGCAGCACTCAAGCTGAACAGGTAAGGGAACATATATAATATCAAAGGTCAGGCCTCCAGGACCCACTCAGATGTACTCAATGGTGTACTCTACCAATATCCTGAGTAGTTCCCAAGGCAAACAAGTTTACATAGAAAGCTAAACCATCAAACCCTACCCCTTATCAACTTGACACCCAGACTAATCTCCATAAACTATACTTAATGTCCAAATGAAGAAAATTGCAAGGTCATAATTTGGGTTAACATAATAAATCTATCCTGCATATAACCAGATATGCAACTATCTGCTTCCCAAAGTCTCAACAGGTCTAGCACTTTACAAAATCCCAGTCAAAATTTCTTCTGAGACACACGCAAAGTTTTAGCTATGAAATTCTGTAAAAATAAATTAAAAAAACAAGTTACATTATCCCAAGGTACAATGGCAGAGGGTAAATATTTGTATTCTGAAACAGAAGAATATGGGAGTAAGAAAAAATAAAACCAAAGTGAGATGGAATTCTAACATAGCAAACATTAAGTCCTGTAGCTCCCTCCATTCCCAGCACTTGCAACATGCTGGTGAGGTGCAAGTTTCAGGGCTTGGATAACCCCACACCTATAACCTTGCTGGTTACAGCTGATATGTGTGCTGTCTTGGGCTGACTCCATTCATACCCTAGAGCTTTCTTTGGCAGATAGTCCTTATTCCTGGCATCTCCAACTTCCTGGGGTCTCCACTGCACATTTAGCTTCATTGCAACAGCTTTATGCGCTGCCTTTTGAATAATTTGCCTTCAGGCCTTTCTTTGAAATCTGGGTGGGACCTTCCCTGACCCCACAACTTTTGTACTCCACATGCCAGTAAAATCAGCATCAGATGGATGGTACCAAGATCTGCTGCTAGCTTGAACAGTAGCTGCTTCCCTTGGGATATGCAGCAGCACCTCTAAGTGCCTAGATGACTGAGTACATAGAACTCAATCCTGAGGACCAATTCTTCAGGGAGCCCTTCTTGAGTTGGTTTCCGAAGGGATTGCTCCTCAGATGAAGTCTACATTCTTGCACCTTTGAGCCTGTGATGCACCTTGATGATTTCTGAGATGCCTATAAGTCTTCTTTGTCCTTGCATGAAGTACTTGCTTCCTTTTTAATGGCACTAATCTCTGCCTATATTTCCTTTGGCCTCAACTTTGCATATGCTTCCTTTTGAAGAATAAAATTTAAGTTTTTTCAAATTTTCTGCACTGCTTTTTCACCCAATTCTCAGTATAAATCTGGATAAAAACAGCTAGTAGTACTCCTGCCATAGCCTGGATGGTGGGCTGCTTTGACATTTCACCCACCAAATCAGCTAGTCCACTACCCTTAATCTCAGTCTCCTAGAAGGTCTCAGGACATGGGAAAATATAGATTTTTTTTTTTTTTTTTTTTTTTTTTACCAGAGTATAGTACACATAACCTGTAGTCCAAATGCTAATGGAGTCCTTGTTCCCAACTAAATCCTGCTGTTTTTCTGTTTACTTTCCTATTAACATTCTGGTCTTCCAAGTTCTGAATGGAATCACCCATCATGTGATGCTTTCAGCACTGTTAACATTCTCCATTCTCTAGGTTGCATCTTCAAACATTTCAAACTCCTCCTGCAAACCAGTTCCAAAGAGTTCTATATCACACAGACAGGTACAGGCATAGCAACAATCCCACTACTTTGTTGCCAGTTTTCTATGTTAGTGAGCTTTTTCATTGCTGGAACACAATATTTGATACCTACAACTTTAGCTTGTGTTTCAGAGGACTTAGTACATGGTTGGTAGGATCCAAGGTAAAAGCATCATGGTGAACTGGAGTGGTGAGCAAAGCTACTGATTTTATCACAGTGGATTTTTAGTATGATTTCAAGTCAGGAATTGTGATGCCACCTGCCTTGTCTTTGTTCCCAGGATTGCTTTTGTTATTCTGGGTATCTTCTGGTTCCAGATGAATTTTAGGAATGTTTCTTCTAGATGTGTGAGGTATTCTAATGGTATTTTAATTGGAATTGCTTTGAATCTGTACAACAACTTGGGATAAGTATGGACATTTTCACAATGTTGGTTTTTCCTATCCATGAGCAAGGAATATCTTTCCATTTTCTGAAATCCTCCTCAGTCTCTTTTTTCAGAGTACTGCAGTTTTCACTGTATAGATCTTTTACTTATTTTGTTAGATTGATTCATAAATATTTCAGTGTTTTGGGTGGTATTGTAACAGGTATGGTTTCCTTAGTTTCTCTCTCAGTATGTTTGTTATTTGTGTATAGGAATGCTATACTACTGAATGTGTTGATTAATTCTAGGAGTCTTCAGGTGGAGTTTTTGGGGTCTTCCATGTAGAGTATCATGTCATCTGTGAATAATTATAATTTCACTTCTTCCTTTCATATTCTTATTCTTTTTATATCTCTCTCTTGTGGAATTGCTCTGGCTAATGTTTCCAGAACTATGCTGAATAGGAGTGGTGACAATGGGCATCCTTGTCTCATTCCCAATTTTAAAGTGAAAGCTTTCAGTTTTTGTCCATTTATTATGATGTTGGTATTTGGTTTGTCATAGATGGCTTTTATTGGGTTGAGGTAAAGACCACTGACTTCTATTTTCTGTAGGGTTTTTATCATGAAAGAATGTTGGACTTTGTCAAAAGCTTTTTCTGCAACTATTGAGAGGATTATATGATTTTTCTTTTTGTCTTTGTTGATATGGTGTATTATATTGTTTGATTTGCATATATTAAACCATCCCTGCATCCCTGGGATGAATCCTACTTGGTCATAGTGTATTATCTTCTTGATGATTTGCTACATTCTGTTTGCTAGTATTTATTGAGTATCTTTGCATCTATGTTCATTAGGGGGATTGGTCTATAGTTCTCTTTTTTGGTTGAGTCTTTCTCTGGTTTTGGTATCAATACAATACTTGCCCTCAGAAGTAAGGATAAATTAAGGAGAATTGCTTCATTTTCAATTTCATTAAAGAGTTTGAGGAGTGTTGGCATTAAATCTTTTTTGAATGTCTTGTAGAATTCAGCTGTAAATCCATCAGGACCTGAGCTTTTCTTTGTCAGTAGGTTTTTAACTGTGTTTTCAATTTCCATAATTGACATTGGTTTATTTAAGATTTTTATATCTTCTTAATTCAACTTTGGAAATTTATACTTATATATGAATCTGTCCAATTCATCTGTGTTTTCCATCCTATGGGAGTAAAGATTTTCAAAGTAGGTATTGATGATCTTCTGAATTTCTATGGGATCTATAGTGATTTCACCATTTTCATTCCTTATTGCATGAATTTGAGTCTTTTCTTTCCCTTTTTGATAAGATTGACTAGGGGGGTTATTAATTTTATTTATTCTTTCAAAGAACCAACTCTTTGATAATTCTTTGGAGTGTTTTCTCCACCTCAGTTGCATTTATTTCTGCCCTGATCTTTATAATTTCCTCCCTTCTTTGGGCTTTGGGCTTGACTTATTCTTCTTTTTCTAAGAAATTGAGGTGCAGCAATAATCTATTTATTTGTACTTATTCTGTTTTCCTGATATGCGTGTTCACTGCTATAAACTTTCCTCTGAGGACTGCTTTCAGTGCATCCCACAGATTCTGGTAAGTTATATCACCAGTTTGCTTGCAGATATTAATTTCTTCTTTAATTTCTTCTGTGACTCATTGGCTGTTCAGGAGGCTATTATTTAATTTCCATGTGTTTATGAAATTCTTGCAGTACCTTTTGTTGTTGATTTCCAACTTTACTGCACTATGGTCAGATAGTATACATGGGATAATTTGAGTTTATTTGCATTTAGTTACACTTGTTCTATGGGCTAGTATATGGTCTATTTTAGAGAAAGTCCCATGCACAGCTGAGAAGAATGTGTATTCTGGTGCTGTGGGTTGGAACACTCTGTAAATGTCTACTAAGTCCATTTGTTCACAAGGTTTGTTCAATTTTTCTATTTCTCTGCTGAGTTTTTCTCCCATTGACCTATCCCTTTGTGTCAATGGGTTGTTAAGGTCCCCTATTACAATAGTGTTGTAAGTTATTTGGTTTTTCACATCCATTAAGATTTGCCTTATATAGTTGCATGCTCCCATGTTTAGTGCATACACATTTATGATTGTTATCTCTTCCCCTTGAAGTTTTCTCCTGACAAGTATGTAGTGACCTTCTTTATCTCTTTTGATCACTCTTGGTTCGAAGTTTGAATTGTCTGTGAATAGAATAGCTACCCCTGCTTTTTTCTGGGTTCCTGTCATGTGGAGGATCGTTTTGCATCCTTTGACTTTCAGTTTATGAATTTCCTTTTGAGTTAAATGTATTTCTTGTATACAGCATGCATATTGTTGGATTTTGTTTCTTGATCCACTCTGCCAGTCTGCTTCTTTTGACTGGCAAATTGAGGCCATTTACATTAATGGTTATAACTGAAATATGTTGGCTTATCTTTTTATGTTATTTACCTGTTGTTGGTTTCCTACTTTTACTCTCTGTTTAATTGCTTGCCCTATGACGTAGTTCCTTACTATACTTGTTCTTGGAATTGTGTCCATTTCTGTTCCTTTCTAGAATATCTTTCTGTACTATTTGTAGGGTTGGTGTAGTTCTTCAGTTGTTTTTTGTTGTGGAAATATTTTATTTCTCCATTAAATTTGAAGGATAGTTTTGCAGGATACATCAATCTAGGTTGGAGATTATGTTTTAGGACCTGGACTATTTCACTCCAAACTCTTCTTAACTTTATGGTTTGTGTTGAGAAATCTGCAGTGATTCTGATGGGCTTTCCTTTATAGGTGATCTGTTTCTTTTCTCTAACATCTTTTAATATTCTGGAATTTGCTGGATATCTGGAATCTTGATTATTATATGTTTGAGTGTCATTTTATTTTGGTTATGGCTGGTTGGGGTTCTATATGCCTCACTTACCTGTATGTCATATTCTTCTTCCATGCTTGGGAAATTTTCTGCTACTACTTCTGCAAATATTCTTTTTATGTCATTTTTATTGACACCTGCTGTTTTGTTGACATCTATTAATCTTACCTTGCTTCTCTTTGCATCATCTTACAGTTGTTGAATTGATATTTCATGGTTCTTTGTTATTTTTAAGAAATCCTTCCTTTCACAATCATTGGCTGCAATACTGTCCTCAAGACTGGAAAGTCTGTCTTCAGCTTCATTCAAGTGGTTTTGCTAGCTTTCATTGGATATTTTGATTTCCTGGATATCTCTTTGAATCTGCTTCATGCATTCTAGTTCTGTCCTGTATTGTTCGTTTAATGTTTCCATCAATTTTCTATGCTCATTTATTTTTTTTTATATATGTGTTCTTCAGATGTGCTGAATAAGTCTTTCATTATTGATGTTCTTTCTTTCTTTTTTTTTTTTAATCTTATTATTTCTGATCTGATTTCTCCTATGGCCTCATAGAGTTGTTTCTTTACTTCTGTTGCAATCATTTCAGATATTTCAGGTATGTGACTTCCAAGTTCTTCTATGTCAGTTCTCTCCTGGCCTTATTCTGGGTGGTGTTGAGTTCTGAGACTGCATTTTGCTCCTATGTCTTGTCATTTAGGATGTCAGAAGGAAAGTGCTGAGCCTCACACTTCCCAGGCAGCTCATGAAAGGTCCCTAATGACCGTGGTTTACCTGGATGTCAGACTTATCCCAGTAGGATAGAGGGCAGTGAATCACTGGGACCAGGATCCCTGCAGTTGGTGGGGCACACAGCTCAGGCAACAACTGGGATGGTAGGGGAATGCTGGCCTTCGGTACCAGGGTCTCCAGGCCACTGATAGAAAGTGTGTGGGCCTCAGCCGTGAACCTAATGGTGGCCAGACAGGGGCCACTGCTCTGGGGTCCTCAGGCAGCTGGTCGAGGGAAGGAAGGCCTCACTTCCCAACCTAAAGGTCCACAAATCCCAGAGCTGCTCCCGTGCTGCTTCTCTGTCTGCAAGGAGCCCACAAATCACAGGTGGAGATCTCACCCACCAACCCAGAGGTCCACAAAGTGTGGGGCTGCTTTTGTGCCACTTCTCTGTCCACAAGGAGCTGGCAGAGAACAGGATCAGGCCTCCAAGGAGTTTATTCCAAGAAATACTTTGTTACCAGATTTCTCACCCACCTAAAATCCTCAATTCTGGGTAATTTTAAATAGTTAGCCAGTAGGTTCACTTATTTGAGAAATTATAGAATAGAAAAATTTATACTACAGAATTAAGAAAATATGCACATGTAATACAATTAATTTTCTCCAAAGTATAGAAAATTTATTATATACTGTATGAAAATATAATTTTAAATGGCACTGATATATATATCTATGAATGTACCATGATATATAGATTTTTCCTGACTTAAAATAATTTGTGTGTGTGTGTGTGTGTGTGTGTGTGTGGTTCTAGGGATTGAATCTAGGACCTTGACAGTGAGCTCTATCCCAACCCTTTTTATTTTTTATTCTGCCAGGGGGTCTTGCTACTTCACTATCTTAGTTACTTTTCTCGTTGCTCGAAGAAAATACCTGATACCCACAAGTTAAAGGAGAAAAGGTTTATTTCACCTCACAGATTTTGGTGGTTTCATAGCCAGCTGGCTCCAAGGCAGGGTGGAACATGGCAGAGGGCTATTGCAGAGGAGAAACAGTCCAGGTAGGAGGCAGCAAGTAGCAAGAGCCTCCTTCTCACTTTTACCCCATCCAGGTAACAAGCCTTTTAGGTGGTGTCACCCACACTTAGGGTGAATCTTCCTGTTAGCCACACCCAGAAACATGATGAACCAACTAGTGGAGTACTTTACTATCACACACCCTTAATCCCAATATTATACACCTAGATCCAGCCACTTTCAAATAGCCCCACCTATGAGCTCATGAGGCTTTGGGGGGACATCTAGATACAAGCCATGATGCCACTGTGTTGCTCAGGCTAGGCTTGAAATTGTGACCCTCCTGACTCAGACTCTCAGTGCTCTGGTATTACAAATTTTCACCACTACATCTGGCTGTGACTTATAATGATTTGACTTGTAAGTTTGGACTTTGTAATTGTATGAAAGTGATATTCAGCCAGTAAAATCCACATTCTGAATTTAATCTTTTTCCAGGCTATCAGTATCTAGTTCAATACTCTCTTGCACTATCCAACTGTAGGGTAAAATATGTGCATGTAGCATATTTAAGAAAAGTAAGACTAAGCTATGTTGTATGGTAGACTTTTATGTATTAAAAGCATTTTGACTTAAAATATTTTTACTTTGTGGTGGGTTTTTTGGGATGTTATCTCTGTAATTTGAGGAACATCTATGTATAAAACATATATGAATTTAAACTTTTAAAAATAAATAACCCTACAAAGATATTCTTATCCTGATATTTGTTGCTAACTGTGATTATGATCTGGAAAAATGTCTTAGAATTACTGGTAAACAAAATCTTGGATATTGGAAGGCATTAACACATACTTTAAATTTTTTTCCACATCTCTTTTTTAGTGGAGTAATGCTTTCATAGCCTTTTATGCTTCTTCAATGATTATTGACCTGTTTTAGTGAATTTTTTTCAAGAAAACCATTTATTTATCAAGATATTAAGATGTAATAAGTTGTGGTATATTAGGGTGTATTACTTGTTTTAAACTTTTGTATCTGTTAAAAATAACATTAATAAATTTTTGGACTTTATTTTACTATGATTTATATTTATATTTTCTAAAATGTACTCATATTATTGTTCTCTATTTTCTATGTTTTTTGTTATAGTTGAAAAAGCTTTCCTCATTGCCAAAGCTTTAAGTTAGTGCTTCTACATTTTATTTTGGTTTTTATGTTTTTCCTTTATTTTTAAACTACTTGGTGTACTTCTACATTACGTTTTACACATCAATCTTTCCTTCTTTCCATTAAACTTACAACTTTGTCATTTGTCCACTTCCTATTCAGAAGGTCCTTATTAAGGCCCAGCAATCATAATGTATCTTCCCGTTACAATTACTCTCATACTCTCTTAGGTGACTCTTTCATACTATCTTCTCTCTTCTTAATCCCTCTTAGAAAAAATGTAAAGCTTGCTGCCAGCATTCATCTAATTTTATTTAAAGATGAAAAAGAAAAACCTAATACCACCTTGGTAGGGAGAATTTGTAGGGACGATTTGTTGGATTAAGAGAAAACTGAATATAGATGTCATTTTAATCAGATACAAGAATGAATGAGCTATTTTAAATACAGTACACATATTGAAAAGAACAGTTAATGCTTAATTTTTGACCAGTTTTGCATGCTTATATCTGGTAATCTGAACAACTAATTTGAAGACAATACTATGTAATAGAACAACCATTGCTGAATTTCTACCCTCTTGTTTAGTGAAGCTCTCTATCATTTTTAATGGTTGTTTTATTAGTTTTTATTCTCTTTAATTGTTTGATCAATCTTGCTTTCTTACATCTGGTAATCTGAGCAACCTTGTTGAAGATAACAATATGTAATATAACAACCATTGTTAATTCCTATCATTTTGTTTTGAAACCCTTTATCATTTTTATTGTTTTTGCTTTGTTTTTGTCTATGTTGTTGTTATTTTGTTACTGTATTTTAGTGTCTTCAAAATAAATAAATAAGTAAACAAATAAAGTACAAAAATGCTCCAAAAAGCACTTATTGTAAAATTTGCTGTGTAGTTGAATGCATAAAGTTATTGTTATATTTACTTTTATTTTATGCCTATATTCATTATATTATGATTATGGCCTCAGTGTGGTCTAGGCCTCAAGTATTAAAAAAATGAAAATTCTTTACTCTCAAATATATACCAATCTAGTAAAGAGAAAGTATGTAAATATGTTAATTAAGCTGGTAAGGAGAAAAATATATAAGTATTTTAATTAAAATAATTAGTATATTGGGAATAGGTAAAAGGTAACAAATGTCTGATGTAAGAAATCTCTAATTTAGTCAAGGGGAGTCAGGAGAACTTCATCAAGTATTTTATGTAAAATAGGAGAGAATGATGGGAGTTTTCTCTTTAGACAAACTAAAGGAAGATGTTTGAGGTAAATGAAACAATATATGCTGAGAGAGGCACTAGACAGTAGAGTATCTCTGGAAATATTTTATTGTCAGTGGCTCTGATATATAAAAATGGGTGAGTGATATTAAACATGTAGACAGAAGTGGATCCTCAAATATGTTGAATAACATGCGGTTTTCATTGTTTCTTCTGAACTACAGGTAGACATTGAAGGTTCATTAAGATTATGTTATATGTTAGTATAAATCAAGCTAAACTCATTTGTTTTAATATTTAAAAATATTTCCCTATTTTTGATAAATTGCTAATAAAGAAAGATAAGAGCATGGGTTACATATATATTCTTTTGATATTGGACAGACGTTAGTTCCAGGTTTTATTTTGAAATGCTCATACAAGTTTTATAGAAAATAAGCAGCGCATCGGGTGCAATGCCTGAAATCCCAGCACTTGGGAAGCTAAGGCAATAAGATAGTAGCAAGTTTGAGGCCAACCTAGGCTACAGAGTTAGACCCTAACTCAAAAAACAAAAAAGTTACAGAAAATATTTGTTTTATTTGGATTTCCAACTGTAAATTTTTAAAAGTCTAAATTTATACCTTAAATTTTAAAGTTTGTGGGAGAATACTTCATATCCTTTGGAAATTTGACTTAAAACTTTTGCTTGTAGAAGATGGTTTTGCACTTCAATTGTAAAGGTCATAACATATTACTTAATACCCAAAAGTGAATGCCTTAAAAGCTATCTGTCATTTACCATTCTAAAAGGAAAGTCCTTGACTCTCCATGGCCTATAGTTTAATTCTCCTCTTTTATTTCTACCTATACCCATAGTGATATTCCCTTAAACTTCTCAAGTTACCAAGTTTTGGGAAATTTGTAAGTTCTGTCCTGGAAAATTTATTTTTATCATATGATATTAGGACTTTAGATGTCTGTTAGAGGTATTATTTGCTTTGTGTTACATTAAGAGGGTTCCAGGCTAATCATGTACAAACTGTATTAGTATAGAGATGAATCTTTGGACCTTAAGGGTAAGTTTCAACTTAGAAGATTGTTTGGGTGACTATATATTTTCAGGCAATCCATAAACTCTTAAAGGTACGAAATATGACATACTCATAATATATATTTTTCTGAGGTAGTTTTCATAAAATTCTCAAAGGAAGAAGCTGCACCCCTCCCTTCAGACCAAATAGGAAGCTAATTTATGAATCACTTATTTCACCAAAAGAATTCTTCTAGCTGGGAACAATTCAGGGCAAGAGCAGCAAATCATAAGGCTTACCCATGCAGTTTCATAAATGCAAACTTCTTAAGATACTAGCCATTACTTTCCCTTATATTTTATTTAATAAAAATTATTTATGGAGTTACCTGTCTGACATAGTCTTAAAAATGGAGAAGTCACATATTATTTTACATAGACAATGGAGAGTATTATGTTCAAAAGGATGAGTGAAATACATGATTTTATTTTTTTCAAAGGCATTGAGTGACGATCTGAACATAAAAATACCAAAAAGATAGTGGAAAAGAACCAGTTTTGTATCTCTATTATCTTAATTTCATTTTGAAGTAGCTTTGTTTTAATGCAATGCATTAAAATATATTTATCTTTTTGTGTGCTTCAATATGTCAAAAATGTTATCTATGGCTTTGATCAGGTTAAGGTAGAGGCCATCTATTCCTATTTTCTGTAGAGTTTTAATCATAAATGCATGTTGGACCTTGTCGAAAGCTTTTTCTGCATCTAATGAGATGATCATGTGGTTTTGGTCTTTGGCTCCATTGATATGGCGTATAACGTTTATAGATTTGCGAATATTGAACCAACCTTGCATTCCTGGAATGAATTCAAGCCTATCACCATGCACCAAACTCAAGTCAAAATGGTTCACAGATCTCAATATTAAACCAGAAACACTAAATCTATTGGAAGAGAAAGTAGGTAAAAACCTCGAAGACATAGGGGTAGGCAGAGAGTTCATGAATAAAAACCAAATTGCACGTGAAACACTTGAAAGAATCAACAACTGGGATCTCATCCTACTGAAAAGCTTCTGCACATCTAAAGAAATCACCAGCAGAGTCAAAAGAAAACCAACAAACTTGGAAAAAATTTTAGCTGATTGTCCCTCAGACAAAGGGCTTCTATCTAGAACATACAAAGAATTAAAAAATTTCAGCCCCTCCAAATTCAAAGACCCAATCCAAAAATGGGCAGCTGAGATGAACACACATTTCTCAGACAAGGAGATACAAACGGCAAATAAATATATGAGAAAATGTTCAACATCATTAGTCATTCAAGAAATGCAAATTAAAACAACACTAAGATTCCACCTTACCCCAGTAAGAATGGCTAGCATTAAGAAATCAACCAATAACAAATGCTGGCGAGGCTGTGGAGAAATGGGAACCCTTCTCCACTGCTGGTGGGAATGCAGACTGGTGAAACCACTGTGGAAATCAGTTTGGAGATTCCTCCGAAAACTAGGTTTAGAGGTCCCATTCAACCCAGCTATCCCCCTGCTGGGTATTTTCCCAGAAGATCTAAAAACATCATATCACAGTGATATATGTGCACCTATGTTCATAGCAGCACAATTTGTAATTGCTAAAATGTGGAAGCAACCCAAATGTCCATCCACCGAGGATTGGATAAGAAAATTATGGTACTTTTATATAATGGAATATTACTCAGCTGTAAAGAAAGATAAACTCGAGGCCTTTATATTTAAATGGTCACAACTAGAGACCATACTCATAAGTGAAATAAATCAAACATACATGTGCAAGTACCGCATTGTGTCACTAGTGTAAAACTTGAAAGAGTTAAGTTAAACTCGGAGGTATGATAGACACTGTGAAATGATAGGAAACCACCGAAGAGTAAAGGGCTTCTGGGATGTGGGAAAAGAGAAGGGAAAGAAGGAAAAATTTTGTATGTATGTATATACAGGATAGATAACATGGTTGTTCTTCTATCTGCTGTTTCTATGCTGAAAGAAACTGTCAATGAGTCTTTGGTTGACCAGTATTGCATGTCTATATCTGTTTTCATGAGAAGCCACTTTGAAGATATCAATATGTAATACAACCACCATTGTTAATTCCCTACCACTTTGTTTGGAACTCTGTATTGTCTGTATTGTGCTTGTGATATGTTGTAAAATGTTGTATGTCTGTTAATGTTTCCCTCCTTTTATCCTTAAAATAAAAAAAAAATGTTATCTAAGCCATCACTATTTTAATTATCAAAAAAGTATTTTGCTAAATAATAATTTCAGTTTGATGAATAAAGAAAATAATTTTACCTAAATGGAAGTTGCTTTTCTACTCTGTTGTTAGAATTGCAATGTGCAAGTTTCTTTATTTGTGCAAAATAGCAGGTCAGCCTCAATTTCCTAATAAAGAACTCTGATTGTAACCACAGAAAGAATATTTTTTAAGCATATACCACATTTTAATCTCTGGTTTTCATAGTAACTTATAGTTTCATCTTCATTCTCCTAAAATATAAATCTCAGCTTACTAGGTCTGGACATTTTATTTATAATTTGAGGTGTGTGGACAAGAGGACAGTCAGTAATAATAAAGGTAGTAAGTAAAACAGACTCAGCTCTGAATTTTCAACAGTAAAATCCCTAGAAATGCCAATTATTTTCTTTTCTAAAAAAGTCAGAAATGAGTCTCCTGTTCTTTTTGATGATCAAGACACATTCCTGAGAAATACCCAAATGAGCACCCTTCTGGTCTTTTCCTTCTCTGGGTAGACTCAGCCCCCAGGTGCGAGGTTTAGTATGTGCCTTGCCTCTGCCTGTACTGCACTAATTGCAGTCTGAGTGAATATCGGTGCCTGGTGCAGTAATGTTTCATCCTCACGCTTCTGTCACTGATGTTGAGCTAGTCACTCTTGGGACAACTGAAATTGATCTGTTTACATTCATGTTCAGAAATTCAACTCTTGAAGAATAGGGGATGGTTTTGAAAGAATGTATCCTTTGTCTCATATTTTTTCAGAATCTCAAATTTTGTTTATTGGCTGATCTTTTTTCATCTTGCACCCTTCTGTCTTAGCTCTCTGCAATGTTTAACACTGAAATGTTTAACAAAGAAAGAAATATTAATGGGATCATGTTAGTCAACAAACTCTTAGAAACCGACACAACCCATGTTCAGCCAGGGATGTTTAAACAAGTTTCAGACCTAAATGTACTCTCTTCAATCAGAATGAGCTCCCTGCCTACCAGATTTGCATGGGGAGAGATGATAGGCCACTTTCAGAGCACCCTGAAAGTCAGAGGTGGTGGCACATACCTGTAACCCCAGCCCTCTGGGAAGGTGCAGCAAGATTCCAGACTGAGAACCTGACTCAAAATAGAAAATAAGAAAAGGGCCAAGGATGTAGCTCAGTGTAAAAGACTCTGAGTTCAAATCCTGGTATGAACAGTACCAAAAACACATCAACTTTAAAGCAGACTTTCATCAGTGTAATCATTGCCAAGAAATGGCCTTAGTTTTCATAGATATAGGACCACCTATTTACTACTGTTGATGATCTTAGATTAATGCTCACTTGCCCACAAAGATGGACAGTTTTGGCCTGTAGAGTAGAATAGACCAATTCTGGCTACTTCCTATGTCAGTGGTCTCACAGCCTTTTAGGATAGCCCATTTTATGTCCTGTAAGACATTAATTTTTGTTAATTGACTCTGGTATGAAAACTTGAACTTAATTATCATAAGTCTTATGTATATGTCATTTTAAGTAGTTGTTGTCAGTAAAATATAAAAAGTCAATTACTCTAATTTACTGGCTGAAAAGTGACGGTATTCACCTTATCAGTGTAAAGTGCTACTTTTGTATTCTTAAGTATTAGAAGCCTCATTTAAAAAGTGCTGATCTAGTTAAAGTGATATTGCTTCAGTAACTGCTTTATTGATTTAAGTATCCTTGAAGTGTAAAATTAGTTTTAGGCCCCCAAACACTGAATATTAGTGATGATTTTAGAGGAACTATTTCTAGTTTTAAGACAAAAGAAAATTATAAGTTCCTTTTAATGTGATTTTATGCAACATAAAATTAAGGAGAGAAAAGTTATATTATACACAGTTTTGAATCTTTCTTTGTGAAAGTTTTTTTTTCTTTATGAAAGTTTAAATTTACAAAGTGGATGATCTGATTTCTCTTTATTTTCAGAAAATTGAGGAATTCTCAAGTAGAACTTCCATTTAAGAGACGTGTATCTTAAATAGAATTAAATAAAAATTAAACATAATTCTTAAAAGCTTTTTTGTTTAACATTAGTAACATTAGTGATATAAGCATTCTACAGTTAGAATTATGCTATCGTTTCATTTGTTATTAGTGCCATGTATTATTATTAAATTTTCATTAATATTTTTCTCCAAAAAGGAGAAAAATTCTTTTTAACATTTCTAGCAAATGCAGTTTAACATTCATATAAAATATTAATCTACTTCCCTAATTGAAAGTTATGGTAATTGTTTTGTATGTAAAATATCAATTACTGCAACATTTTTATCTTTAATGATAAACATTTACACTGGAGAAAGTGCAAAAGAGAGTAATACTAAATTAAATCTCCTAAATGTATTTCTCATATATATACATTTATATTGACACTTTCATATTTGGTCAAAATATTTATCATGCTTATAATAAATAAGTAAATATTAAAATATTGTATCTATTACCTTCCTATTTTTGAGAATGAAGACAGATCTACAGCTTTTTAAGAAGAAAAATAATTCCACATCTTTTATTTTTTAAGCCTTTACTTCTTTAAGTCTTGATCTTTTATGTTTTGTGTGTGTATGTGCGTGATGGCCAAAAGACTGTCTAGAAAAGGAAAACCAGAATCAGGCAGCACTTTCTGTTGCAAGTAAAGGCTGTTTATTTAGCTCCTGTATGAACACAATATGGTTTTCAGAAAGAATAGGTCAAGGTTTGAAATTATTATGTATATATTTCCTTCCTTCCTTCCTTCCTTCCTTCCTTCCTTCCTTCCTTCCTTCTTTCCTTCCTTCCTTCCTTCCTTCCTTTTCTTTCTTTCTTTCTTTCTTTCTTTCTTTCTTTCTTTCTTTCTTTCTTTCTTTCTTTCTT
>NW_004955405.1:7965260-8053824 GCF_000276665.1 Chinchilla lanigera | reverse complement strand
CTCTTTCTTTCTTTCTTTCTTTCTTTCTTTCTTTCTTTCTTTCTTTCTTTCTTTCTTTCTTTCTTTCCCTCTCTCTCTCTTCCTTCCTTTTCTTTCTTTCTTTCTTTCTTTCTTTTTCTTTCTTTCTTTCTTTCTTTCTTTCTTTCTTTCTTTCTTTCTTTCTCTCTCTCTCTCTCTCTCTCTCTCTCCCTTCCTTCCTTCCTTCCTTCCTTCCTTCCTTCCTTCCTTCCTTCCTTCCTTCCTTCCTTTCTCTTCTTTCCCTCATCCCAGTTGTTCTTTCCTATTAAGCAGTTTCTTTCCTTTTCACAATATCTATTCTACTTTTTATTTACTCTTTCAGGTTCCTACACTAGGGAGACAATATGGTGTTTACACACACAGATCTGTTTTATTTTTCTTAGGAGTATTGTCTCTAGCTGCATCCATTTACCTATAAAAGCCTCAAGTTCATCTTTCTTTACAGATGAGTAATATTCCATTGTATAAAAATACCACATTTTTCTTATCCACTCCTTAGTTGATGGGCATTTGGGTTGTTTCCAAAATTTTGCTATGAGAAATTGTGCTGCTATGAACATGGGTGCAAATATATCACTGTGGTATGAAGTTTTTAACTGTTGTGGGAAAATACCAAGAGGGGAATGGCTGGGTTAAATGGGACCTTTAATCTTAATTTTTTGAGGAATCTCCAGACTGATTTCCAAAGTGGTTGCACCAGTCTACCTTGCCACCAACAGTGGAGAAGGGTTCCTTTTTCCCCACAGCCCCTCCAGCGATTGTTCTTGATGGTAACCATTCTCACTGGGGTAAGATAGAATCTCAGTGTTGTTTTAATTTGCATCTCTCAAATGACCAGTGGTGTTGAATATTTTTTCATGTATTTGTTTGCCATTTGCATTTCTTCATCTGAAAAGTGTGTATTCATCTCAGATGCCCAGTTCGGATTGAGTTTTTTAATTTGGGGGTTGGGGGTGTCTGAGTTTTTTCAATTCTTTATGTGTTCTGGATATAAGTCCTTGAGGGATAGTTAGCTAAAATGATTTCCCACCCTTTGGGTTGTCTTTTCACTCTATTGATGACTTCTTTTGAAGTAGAAAAGCTTTTTAATGGGATGCGATTCCAGTTGGTGATTCTCTGAGGTGTTTGCCCATGCAGTTTGCAGTTTGTTCGTGAAGACTGTGCTTACCCCTATGCCTTCAAGATTTCAACGTACTTTCTTTTCCAGTAGATTTAGTGTTTCTGCTTTAGTATTTAAATCTTTGATCTCTTTTGACTTTAGTGCATGGTGATAGACATGGGTCTAGTTTTAGTCTTCAGCACACAGAGGACCAATTTTTCCAACACCATTTAGTAAAGAGGGTATCTTTCTTCCAGTGAACATGTTTGGTCCTTTTGTCAAAGTTAAGGTGGCTGAGTATGTTTGTACAACATAGCTAAGATAATTGTACTACTAATTGTACTACTATAAATTGTACTACTAATTTCTATTGGTTTATTGAAAGGAACAGTTAATGTTTAATTGTTTGATCAATCTTGCATACCTATAGCTGGTAATCTGAGCAACTACTTTGAAGATAGCATTAAGTAATACAGCAATTATTGTTAATTTCCTATCATCTTGTTTTGAACTTCTGTATCTCTTAGGGTTTTGCATTGTTTTGTTTTTGTTATTTTGTTTTTGTTCTTTTTTGTTTAAAATAAAAATAAAAAAGAATGATAATGTTTAGAAAAAGAAAAAAATATTTTTTATGCCTGTAGCAAAAAATAGATTAGTTGCTAATGTTAGTGTTGTATTTTGTTTTTCCAGTTCCTAAAAGTCATATGTATATTTCCTTCTGATCTCTGTCTGATTTGAAGGAAAGAGATTTATTTATTTCTGGAATAAATAAATAATGAAAATTTATTGATTGAATAAATTTGGTGCCAGTTTATGTTGTAATTTTAAATATTTTCATCACTATTTTATAAAATTCTTACCATTTTCCTTTCTGTATATCTAATACTTTTCATTTGCTGAAAGATCAAAGCCATTTGTAGCCTGTATTTTTGAAATAAACTGATATCTATTGGACATAACTAAGCCTTATTTTATTTTATTCAAAATATTTGTATCATTGTCATTTTCAAAAAACTCTGAATTATTTTATTAGGAATCTAACAGTTTTGTATTTGTAAATCTATTTTCTTTATATGCATTTTCCTTAACTGTTCAGTTACTTATATTTGGGGTTTTTGACAAGCATTTTGAATTCCACCTATATTTTTACATAGTCTATGCAATAACTTGGTATAAGCAATAGACAAGAGAGCAGATTTCAGACTTCTTAATTACCATGACTTAGCTAAATCGTAGGATTCAGTGCATACTCTTTTATTTATTCTCCTTATTCTGGGCTTAGATAATATATTAAAATTTTGAATATGTAATTTGAGAGAAAATGAAAATTTGCATTTACAAAATTGATCATATGAAAGAATGAGTTTAGAGAAAAAAGTCAATGTCCATTTATAACACTAAGACCAATGCATTTACCATTTGGGTATATTTTATCTAATGGGGAAAAATCTTTAGCTAATTAAAAATGACTTAAAATCATGAATTAAAAATCATTCAGGAAATAAAAGTATTATGTGAAAACCAGTAAATTTAACTAATCAAAAATAGACTGGGAAGTAATGTAAAACAAAGAGGATTAGAAGAGTAAGAGTTCATTCATCTAGCATAAGCCTGATTCCACTTTACTCACAGGAGAGAGACTAGAATCCAGAATTCCAACTTCCCACAGGAGAAGAAAAGATTCTTCTCAGAGGAAATTCTCAGTCTTAAGGGGAAAAACCTAAAACACATTCAAGGTGCAGCCATTGCAATTTTGCTAATGAAATGGCAGAACCACATGATCCAACGTCAGGTTGAAAAACCTCAGTCATGCCCAGAGAGCTCCTGTAAACTTTCAGTCTTAAAGGGATGGGAGAAAAAAATCAAATAGAAACAAGGGTCAACGATATTTGTTTTAACATAAAACAGGTAGGAAAAGGGAAGAAAAGGAAAGAGAGAGAAAATCTTAGAATCCATACAGCTCATGCATGAAGACAAGGAAAGACAGACATACAGAAGAAAAGAAAACTTCAAATAATTCAACATCAGTGGCCTTCAGATATGGTACTGCGTCCCCAACATGAGAGCAGGGAATGGACTTCTGTTTTGTAACAAGTGCTTGGTGGGACTGAATTTCATTACCCTAAATAAATAGTTTTTCTTGCCCTGCCCCACACAACCCACAGTGTCTGACCTCATTTACAACTCAGGCTGAACCAAATGAAGCATGAATTTTGAAGAAAACAGTGACTAATCTTGGCAATTTCATAGTTTGCTTCACACTGTTCACTTTCTGTTACACACCGGCATCCAGGGCTTGCCTTTTCACAAAGTAGGCATTCCCGTTTAGAGAAATTTCAGCTTTACAAAATGTGCTGCAACTAGATTCTTCCATTACCTTCTCTCTGGGTTCTGCTATTATTAACATTTTTGTATTAGTGTGATTCTTCTATTTCAACTATTGAAACAATATTTATATATTATTATTAAATTAAGTCCATTATTTACATTTGTACCCACTCTTTTTGTTGTATAGCTCTGTGGGTTTGCAAATGCATACTGTCTTGTATCAACCATTACAGCAGCAGATATAGTTGTCCTATTGTCTTAAAAAGCCTGTGCTTCTGAAGATCATCCTGTCTTCCTTTCCTCTGGGCCCCTAGCAATCACAGATCTTTCAGTGCTTATAGCTTTGCTTCCTTGAGAATATCAGACACTATGTTGGGATCACGTAGCATGAAGCCTTTTGAGGTTGGCTTCTTTCACTCAATAGGCAAGGTTCCTTCGTATCCGTTCATAGCGTGGTAGCCCATTTCTCTCCTTTTGTGGATGGAATATTTATTCACTGACTGAAGAACAGTGTTTTTCTTCTAATTTTGGCCAACTCTGAGTAAAGTTGCTATAAACATTTGCATGTGGTATTTTTGTGTGAATCTAACGTTTCAGCTGATGTGAGTAAATAAAATTTTTATTGCCAGATCATATGAGACTATATTTAGCTTTGTGAGAAATTTCCAGACTGCCTAGAAGTGGCTGAACTCCATTTTAGCAATGAGTTCCCATTGCTCCGCATCCTCAATACTTTTTATATGACCAGTGCTGAGACTTTAGCTGTTCTGAGTGTGCAGGGCTATTTTAGAGTTTTAATTCATAATTTCAGATGGCGTATGATATTGAATATTTTTCATATGCTTATTTGCCACCTATGCGGTATTTTCTTTGGTGAAGTGTCTGCTTGGACTTTTGTCCATTTTATACTTTAAAAATTATTATCTGTATATTCTTTATAAAAGTCCTTTATTAGATACAAGTTTTGTAAATATTTTCTTCCATTATGTGACTTGTGATTTGTTCTCCAAATATTGACTTTCTTGCACTTTTTCATTTTGTGCAGTGCAATTTTCCAGTACTTTCTTGCATGATTCTGTTTCTATTGTGTCTAAAAACATCATTGCAAATGCAGGTTCACCTAGATTTTGTTTCATATTGTCTTCCAGAAATTTTTTAGTTTTGCATTTTACATTTAGGCCTATGATGCATTTGGGATTAATTTTTGTGAAATATGTAACATGTCCAGATTCTTTTCTTGTCACGTGAATGTCCGCTTGTTCGAGGACCACTTACTGAAATTATTGTTCTTGGTTCATCGAATTGTCCTCCCTTCACTGTGGAACATTGGCTTGGCTCTGCTGGCAGTGATCTACTTCTAGACTCTGTTGTCTTCCGTTGATCTGTTTGTTCTTTAGCCAGCACCATGCTTCTTGATCACAGTAGCTTTGAAATCCGATAGTAGAAATCCTCTGACTTTGTTCTTTTTCACTGTTCCACTGTGTTGACAGTTCTGTTTTATTTTTCCTGTTCTCTAAATTTTACAGTCAGGTTGCTGATATCCACAATATAAATTTCTGGGATTTTGATTGGGAATGCATTGAATCTATAGATCAAGTTGAAGAATTAACATCTTAATAAATTCTACCCATGTATTTGGATTAACCCATTTATATTTTTAATTTCTTTTATAAAATTTTATAGCTCCTTTTATATATTGCTTGTATATATTTTTCAAGTTGAACCTAAGATATCTATTTGTGGGGCTTTCAGAGAGCATTGTGGTTTTAATTTCCAAATTCAATTGTTCACTGGTGGCATGTACAAAAGCAACTGACCTGTGTATATAAGTTTTGTATTCTGTAAAATTGTTATAGTGCTTGGTCTTTTGTTGATTTGTTGAGATTTTTATGTAAATAAGTATAGCAGTTTTCAGAAAATGCAATTATATTTTTTCCTTCATATTCTGTGTAACTTTATTTACTTTTTTATTTCTGTAAGCAGGGATTTTACTACAATATCGAGTGGGAAGTGTGAGTGGAGACATACAACATTGGCTAGTTTTTCAGTAGAAGTTTTTATTAAATTTAGCTTCTCATTTATTCCTTTTTTGCTTAAAGTTTTTGTCATGAATGGGTGGAGGATTTTGATAAATGCTTTCCTGAATGATTAATAGAGTCATATGTTTTCTGGCCAAATCTCCTTGTAAACCTGTGAATGACAGGCATCCTCACATTCACACTAGTAGCATTTCCTACTGGTAGGGTCCTTATCTGTAGAATAATTTTGTAGCATGATGGATCTTATCTGTCAATGTTGTTAATTGTAAAGAAATCCCTTATTTATTGTTTTATAGAGCAACACAATCTGTAATGTCACTTAACTGATGCAATTATAGGAGTATAAAATGGGCTCTTTTATGACCGAATAGCTTTCTTTTGTGTAAGTAATGCTATGTATGCACCATTTAGAAACCGTATACATAAAATCTAGGTCAGGGCTCATCTTAATGTGGCAAGAAAAGAGAACCAGTAAAAATAAACTCAAGATCACGCTGTTTGCTGTGTCTTGAGTAATAGAGGTCTTTACAGCTCTCCTAGAAGCTTCATTTCCCTCGCCAGCATTATGGGATCATAACGGGCTGACTTCTGAGCTGTAGGTAGGCTGAAGTGAACCTCTGAGTGTCACATGAGTCTCTGGGTGGCACTGACGGTGGGGCTGCATAGCACCTGCCCTTTTCAGCAAATCATTTGCTGTCAGCTCCCTGTAGTACTCACTACCTTGTGCCACTGTCAGTTACCTTATTTTGATTCTTTTAGTTTCTTACTGTAAAATTAAAAGGCAAATAGAGTAATGGTTAGCACCAATAACTTAAACTAATGTGTCTATATTCAAATTAGAACTTTACTGTATAAATCTGTATAATTTCAGGCAAATTATGTAAAGTTCTTTTGCTTCTGTTTCCTTATAATGGTGATGGAGATAATAGTGCTTTATTTTAAAACTTTTCTTAAAAGTCACTGTGTTAATACTCTTGAAGTACTTTGGATAGTGCTGGACATAGAGTAAATGTTAGCTAACCATGATCCTTTTTCTTTTGTTTGTCTAGTAAAGAGCTTACTACAACCTATACAATTTATGAAATATGGTAAAATGAACTGCCTACATTTAATACCAACTTGTAGAGAGAAGTCCATAAAATAGATATGTATCAAATGACACTAATCTGTATGACAAAGATATGAGGATTTGATTTCAAAATCTTTCAACAATATTGTTTATTGCCGTGATTATTTAGAATCATAGTATTTAATTCAAATGTTCTTGACTCATTGCTGCTTGACTCACATTGAATCGTTGGTTATATTAGTAGAACCAACACTGTCTGTCTGTAAATGCTAAATTTAGAATAGAGCTTCATGTTATTATGGGATTATATTGTTAAATCATGAAAAGAATATAATAAAATACAATAAATAATCATAAATGGTAGTAAGCAACTCTGTCATATGTAGAAATATCTTAAATAATCTTCATGTAATGCTCTTTCAACACATAGAATGATTTTCTAAAATGAAGATGATGACAAATAAAGGTTTGCTGCTGATTTGATTTTTTTGTTACAAAAATCATACCTTTTGTAGAATGCTGAATTGGTTATGCTGTTCGAATTCACTAGAAACAGGGAGAAAAGATACGTTATCATTTTCCATAGAAACAGATACTTAAAAATTAAATTCTAAACATAGAATGCCCATACACAAATATCCAGATAGCCTAGTGATACTAGTTACTTCATTAAAAAATAGTTTGCTCTATTTTGCACAACTAAACTGGTTTATAGATTAAAGCATCCTCACCATATCATTTAATTTTTCCCATGAATGCTATTTTATACTAACTGTGACATATAACACTTCCAGCAGTGCCTAGCAATAGTGCCTGGAACTCACATGAGGCTCTGTGAAGTCATCAGGTCAGGAACTGCAGCAAGTCTGGTATTTAGCAACTCTGATTGCGTCGCCTGCTTTCTCCTGGTGTGAGAGGCCTATTCTGGACACCACATCCATGTTCTGGGTGCCAACAAGAAACAAAAAGAAATAATTCCAATTTTGCCACAAAAACTACTTTTGTAGTTGGATAGTGATTGTCTTTATTTGTTCATAAACAGTACTGCCCATCAACAGCTATAAGGATTTAGGTAAAAGTTGGATATTAAAATGACTTAGTAGGTTCTGCCACATAACTTTTGAAGAATGCAGGTGCATACTCAAAGGTGTTAAGGACAACCATTCAGTATAGCTTTCAATGCTACAGAAAATTGGTCAGGCTATTACAGTCCCCTTGTCATTTATTTTAATGATTAAATTATAATAATAGCTATAATTCGTTCTGCCTCATCTACTGAGAAAATGGTAGTTTTTAAAAAACAAAAAAATACCATGTCATGCCTCTCAACTGTTCAATAAGTCAAGTCAATTTAGATTGTTTTAAAGCTCTTTTCCTGAATAAGTAACAATCTTCATTGGCGAAGATGATCTTATGGTTTATGAGCAGGTTGACCTGATGGTCCATTAAGAGCATTACTTTAGGACAACATTCAGACTGAGTAAAATGCTTTATTAGTTGACATTAAAGGAATTTTTTTTCCTTTGGGCTTTTAATTTAAAAAAATACTGAAAAATCTAAAGTTTTAAGGACTTTAATTGAAATAATTACTTCAAACTTATTAAGGACTTAAAGTGAAATTTCTAATTCCGAATGTTGTTCCTATGAGAAATTGTCTCCCTGTTCTTGCTCTCTGATGAAAGCGCTATCGGAAAAGTCGTCAAGGAATTTAATAGCACGTTTTTGTCTGTTCTGGTTAAGCAAAAGAAATTTTTTCTTAAGGATTCAAGCACATCGTTGTAGTACAGCTAAAATGTAAATTTAATTTATCGAGGCATAGAATGTTAGACTTCGTAGGAGCCTTTGAGAACACGTCCTCCAGTGCCTCCATTTTGTGGGTGAGGTTCTGAAGCTGGAACAAGGGCACTTTGACTGCCAGGGCTAGGGTTTCACAGCTTTTGTCTAGGACCCTCCTTCTCTTTTCTCCCCTCCTGTCCCTGCCTCCATCACTGTCCACTTTTCTTCCTTCCCTTCTTTAGCTCTTTTCTAAACTGCTGAATGTATTTTAGTAATATTAACATTAAAGTAGTTGTATATGTGGGGTTCAGATGGACCAAAGTAAATCAAGTTGTTTTTGGATAAGTTACTTTAATACAGATAGTAATTTGCATATAATACTGTTGAAAATGTTGGTGTAGAGAACTCCAGGTTGGGATTCTAGAGATAGCTTGCAGAATACTATGAGATAGCCTAGCAGAGAACTGAAGGAATGTGTGCATATTTCTCCCCGTATTCTTAAAGCTAGTGACTGGAAATCTGGAATGCTAGCAGGTAAGATGCTGTCACTAACTTTGTAACTGCCACTTGATATGCATACCCTCCACTTTAATATTCCTCCCATGCCGTTTGTGTGCAATTAATTGCTGGGACCCAATTTACATCCAGAATCCCCAGTGTAGCGGATGAATATCGTCTGCACATGTGCTTCCTCTATACTGCAAAGAAGACACTCCAGAAGGGATGCTTAGAAGGAAATTGGCTTTATCTAAACACACACACACACACACATACATGCACGCGCACGCGCGCGCACACACACACACATATATACAGAGAGAAAATAGCTAAGTTTTCAGCTGTGATTTCAGCTGGAGAAATATTTCTTTTTCTTGTTACATTGAAGGAGATAGTTCTTTACCAGCAATCAAAAACAGAACACACTCATATGGAAATCATTCCTCTATGTCCAAAGAGGCTGAATGAGATACACAAGATGATCAGAAGCATTGGGCCATTCTCCCTCACTCCTGTTGTTGACATTGTCCTAGGCCAGAAGAGCCCCAGACCTTTTGCCACGTGGCAGGTCTTGCATTTTCATGAAGTGACTTTCAGGCTTGCCAATACTGTACAATGAGTTCGTAAAACTTTAAATACTTAGAAATCCTGAAAAACTTGGAGAAAGCATACCTCAGTCCTGTGCATATATACTTGGGACAGTTGGGTGGGAAGAAGTTGAGTGATTACCTGATATCATAATTATAAGCTAGTGGCAGTGCGGAGTGTAAAAATAAAGATTTCTTTCTTCTGTTACTGTTTATTTATTGATTCCCTTAAATGTACTGCCATCATTAATATATTGAGAATTTTGTTTTACATAACATTTTAATTTCAGAATTTAAATCAAACTCACTGGGAAGATACATGTTTCAAAAATAAAGATGTTAAACTAGGTGTGGTGGTACAAGCTTTTAATCCCTGCACTCAGGAGGCTGAGGCACGAGGATCACCATGAGTTCAAGGCCAGGTTGAACTACATAGTGAGACCCTGTCTCAGAAAAACAAAAAGCAAAAATAAACAAATTATCAAAACAACAGTAACAAAAGGATAAGTGAATACTTTGCTTTTTCTCTTAAAACTGCCAAAATGTCATCAATAGCAGTGAATGCTTTTTGGTTTCAGGCAGCTTGTGTTAAAGAGACAGAACTGAGAACTGGCAACTGGGGAAAATTGAATGTTCAACCATATAAAACTCTGGACATGTTTAAAGCATTGACTGTAAAGGATTCAGTACCATACTTTCTATTAATCTACTTTGTTTTATAATGAGAAAAACGTTTCTCACGTGAGCTCCGGAAAATTGTACATGGAGTAAATGTATCAGTATGGATATTGCACTAGCAACTTAGACTATTTTGACTAATTTGCTGCTCTTTCATGTCACACTTGCAGATCACTAATGATATTCCTGCTTTCCCATGTTCTGAGTACTATGGGTCACTTTTTAAGTTTTCAGTATTCCTGTAGTGATAAATTTCCCAAATTTCTGTTTCTGTCCTTTCACTTCTTCCTCTTCTTCTCCTCCTCCTCCCTCTTTTTCTTCTCCTCCTCACCCTCCTCCTGTTCCTTCTTCTCCTTCTCTCATTATCAACAACTTGTAAAATATGTATGAACTTCTGTTGTTGATGCTTTATTACTGTCTACAACTGAGGGCGCTGGGGATTTAGCTCAGCGGCAAAAGCGCCTGCCTGGCAAGCGCAAGGTCGTGAGTTCGGTTCCCGGTCCAGAGAAAAACCAAAAAAAAAAAAACAAAAAACTGTCTACAACTGAGGATATGCAAAAGTCAGGCACTCTTCCCCTCATAAATGTCCAGTTTGGCTGGAGAAGTAGGACCTATACAAGCAAGAAGTGAAAAGAAAAGGCTTCAGTGGTAAGCAGTAGAGAAGATCAGAGAAAGGAGAAATCACTTGGGAGTGGTTAAGGCAACTAGCATAATTTTCAAAGAGAAATATGTATTTTATCCAAGATTTGAAAGATTTAATGAGAATACACTATCATATGTATAAATTGTGTAAAACTCCTTGGATCAGTGTTAGATTTTGATTGGTGTTTTGACTAAATTTTGGTAAGCTACCTGACATTTTAAATTTATGTTGGAACAAATCATTTAAAGCAAATTTGTTTAAAATATAAAATGAGAAAATTTATTCAAATGATGTAAGTCAATAAAAAAGATACACTTAAAATATATGTGTATATATGTTAGAAAATTCCAGAAATATTGTATACATTACAGATAGAATGCCACAGAGATGCCTCTTTCTGAAATACGTACTTAATTAGGGTATCTTGCCAGTGTAGAAGGAAAAACAATAAAAGCTCCTATTCTGTCCTTTCATTTAAAATTATATATTTAGTTGTTTGTTGGATGCTGATTTCATCCACCACACTTGTACCATCAGCCATGGAATCACTTATGTTTCCCCCTCATTTTCTTAGTATATAAGTGGTTTCAGTTTGCTCTTTAGTTTTGTTTTTTTTTTTTTTTGTTTTTTTTTCCCAGTACCAGGAATCAAACTCATGACCTTGCGCTTGCCAGGCAGGTGCTGTGCCACTGAGCTAAATCACCGGCCCCTTCAGTTTGCTCTTTAGCTTGCATCAGGGTTTTCTTCCTACAGGCCTACTTACAATACCTGTAATGACTCTGAAACCTGCACTTCTAGAAAGCACCAGAAGCCTGAGTTTTTCTCTGATATTATACTGTAAATAACGTAGGTCAGTACTCAAGTTCAAGCTGAGAAGATGCTACTGACATAAAGTTAACTGGGAACTATAAAAGGGCTATGATTTCCAAGACCTAAAAGCCAGCACAAAAAACCTGGTGACAAGCAGCCTCCTACCATCTCTTCATTCCATGAGCTGATGGAAACAGGAACTTTACAGTCTGCTCCCTAATGTGAACAATGATCATTTGCCTTCTAGTGGGAAGACAGCTCTCTCTCTTCCCCAGGCAGTGCAATGCAAACTCACTTCTGTTCTGAGATCCACCACTAAAATCCCTTCCTTTTCGTCCTATGTATATTTCTGTCTCTCTTACAATTTTCATGCTTGAGCATCCCTAGTCAAAAATCCAGAGTCCCAAATGCTCCAAAATCTGAAACTTTTTGAAAGTTTACATAATGCCAACAAGGGAAAATTGATGGGCCACAGCCAACAAGCATGAATACCATAAATACTGGGTAAAATTACACATAGCTTCAAACTACGTGTATAAGAAACATAAGTGAATTTCATGTTTATGTTTAGGTCCCATCCCCAAGATATCTGATTATACATAGAAATCTTCCAAAAGCTGAAAAAACTCCCAATCCAGAAATACTTCTGCTCTCAAGCATTTTGGATAAGGGATACTCAAACTTAGGCACAGCTATTTGTGGGTATATTTTATATTTTTACTCTTCTTATTATACTGTAAGATTCTTAACTGAGGCAGATAACATGAATTTTATATATGCTAAAGTCCTTAATTCTGGGTGAACAAAAGACTTTACATTACTAGCTTTGTAAATAATTTAACCTGAGATTTAGTTTGCCATTACATAGAATGGAAGTAACAGCAATCCACAGCTCAAGTTTTTTTGTGGCAATCAAAAATTTTTAACACAATTTGATAGTAATTGGAATATAACAGCCAAGGAAACAGCAATAAAAACCAATAGTAATGATAATAGTAGTACTAGCAGTGACAACACCAGGTACTGGGTAAAGTTTTTATTTTATTAATGTTATATGGCATATATTTCATTTTAGTTTTTATGAAAATAAAAGTGATTAAAAGTATTGCTTAGGGCATTCTTTGTGGTTGGCCATTGGTCTTGGTGCTCCTCACAACCTTAAGAGATGGAAGTCATCATTTACTCTCTTAAAGATGTAGAACCTCAGGCACAGAGAGTGGGAGACATTTCCCCAAACCTGCACATATAGGTGACAGGCATCAGAGAGCCTCATGCACCCTGCATCCTCTGGAGGGCATCCACACCTGGTAAGCACTCAGAACATATATTTTGATTGGTTGAATTCTGTGTGGCATCATGTTACCTGTCTTTACTCTTTAATGTTCTCTCCATATTAATATATTAACAATCATATATAATTGTAACTCACTTGTCTTGTGAAGCATGCCAAGTGTCAGAGTTGACTGCCAAAAGACTGCTTTATTATTGGGATGCCCTGGTAACATGCAATTCAATTAAAAATGTATTGATAAATAGAAGGCCTGTGTATGTAAATTTATGAGTATGTAGACTATATACTTGCATTTATTGCTGCCGTTTGTATAATCACACAAATCAGCTCTGTTACTTTTCATTTATACCAAAATACTCACAGATATCTACGACATGATTAGAGGAGCAAACTATATGCGATGGTATAGAAATATGACTTACCTTTCTGGTGGAATCCTTTGATTTTTTTTGTCTCAATGGAGCCATTTTTAAAAAGCTGAATATAAGAGATTGGGGTATGGTTTCTGTGGCTTGATCTTATTACAGTCATTAACTGCAGCCAAGGTGCCTTTCAGGGAGAAAGGATGATAGATAGGCTACGTCTTCACGATCACGTCTACGTCCTGGAGAACAAAAGCCAGGAGGCGGAGGCCGTGGGAGACGGAGTGCAGTGGGAAACAGGTGCGCCTCTTCAGAGAAGAGCAAGACGAATGTCCCATTGTCATTGAGCCCTGCATTCCCTTCGTCATTAGTGTGACAGGGCTGTAATTGATGACGTGACATGGGACCTGTCGGGAAGCTTCTTTCCCCTCCTTTGAAGCTGCTGCGGTGTCCTTTAAGCAGTGTACAGTCATCTAATGTGTCAGGACACCTGCTTTCATCTCTCAATCTAAACTATCTCTAATGACAGAAAATCATGCCGCTCAGAAAGAGGGAAGATGATATGAAAGTTTCATAGCTGTGTTAATTGCAATTCTCTTCAGTGGTTTCTTAGTGTAATCATATGCAAGGTCTAGAATAAATTTACCAGGGTAAGGGAAAATAGTATAATTTGAGATCTTAATCTGCTGTAGAAGAATGCTTTGTAGTCTAAAGCTCATATTTTTATCTTATACTCCTTCTCCAGATGCACTATTTAGCTGAAGAGTTTCAAAGTTCTCTTCCAAGAAGTACATTATAGATATTTGAATGGCTAATTTAAGTTAAATACTTGAGCCAAATAGCCAAATGTCTGAATCATAATTAACCACTCTTGACTCCATTTTAATAATTGTTTGAAGATTATTAAACCTTTCAGGAACTAGTGTAATATATTTGATTTACATTTTTAGGCTTACTTTGTAATTATTCATTAATTAAGCACTGTTAATCAGAGAATTTATAACAAGTGACAGATGTACAATATGTATACGATTATAGTAAATATGTGTTAAAATTTTGTAGTGTAAACCATGAAGATTGGAACTGTATTACTCATCTGAAAATGTTACCAACAGTTTAATGAAATTTATTTTTCTTGAATAGAGTTCTTTTAAAATATTACAGTGAGTACCTTTTCTCTTTTAGTTCTTAGAAATATAGCAATAATAAAAATGTGCTTTTTAGAGCAATTATCTATAATGAGAAGACCTCAATGTTGAGAATAAATCCAATTTGTTACCTATTAAATTTGATGACTGCACATGTAGAATTGCTTTATTATAACTCTTTTAATATGCATACCCTGCGTATTATAATGACTTCATGCTGGAATTCCATGCAGTCAACTGCCAAAAAAAGTTTCAGTAAACACAAAATAGAACTTCAGTGGTAATATAAGTCAAAATTAAGTTTTATCAGTATATTTCTGGTTTCCTTTTCATTTTCTGTGCTACACCCCCATGCCTGATTCCCCAAGATTGTGTCCTCAGTGAGACATTGTCACCTCTTTCAGACATACACTGATCAGTGTGGTAGTCATGAGACCAAAACATAACAGCCAGGTGACTTTAGAACCACAAAAATACATGTGAAAATGGTTTTAATGGACTAGTTACATCAGAATTCATGAAGTATTCCCTGAACTGAAAATTCACTTAGTTATCAAAATATTTTGAAAGATCCTTCAAATATATTTGGCTAGTCTCTTTTTTATTTACCAAATACACAATTTCTTATCTTTGTTTCTGAAACAGGACTTCCTCACGGCTTTTATTCAACACTCTGACCATTCTTTCTGTCTCCTGTGATGTCTTTTCTTCCTTCTTTGCGGGTTCCATAAGCTCCATTCTCACTTTTAAACCACATAATGCAAATTTTAAAATAAACCCTCTTTATTTATGAGAACTGGATACTTGTTTCTAGTTTTCTGCTAAGATTTGCTTTTGAATAATCTGTTGATAATGGAAAATCTACCTCCCATGAAATTCACTTACTGCCCACCCATTATTTCAAAATAGAAATTGTGGTGTCATTTAAAATTTATTCCTTCTCCCTCTCCCATCTCTCTCCCATCCCACTTCCTTTCCCCTCTTCTTCCTCCCTCCATTTTCTGCTACTGGAAATTGCCCTTCACACTGACCCACATCTCCACACTTTTCCTTTTTTATGTTATCTTTTAAGATGAGGTCTTGTTGAGCACTAAATTGCCCAGGTTGGGCTTGAAGTTATGATCCTCCCACCTCAGCCTCCCTGAATGCTAGGATTATGGGCTGGGCCCCCATGACTGGCTCCTTTCTCTTTCTCCAATTTTATTGGCCATTCATCCCTGTGAATTCGATCTCCACAGCTGTTCTTGAATGCTGCTCTCTGAACTAAAAAGTAAATAAATAAGTATGACCAGACTTTCCACCAGAAAAAAAAAATACATTCTACTCTTTCTCTTAGGGAAAGTCACTTGCTATCTTTTATTGGGTCACTGTAGAAACTTTCTAATTCTGTTAAAATCCTCCCCATCTGATGGTTACAGTTATCTTCCTAAACTATAGATAAGATGATTTTCATATTAAATCCCTTCTCTGGCTCTCCAGTTTCAAACTGATAAATTTCAGATCCCTGAGTGCTGCCCAGGCTGTTTCAGAGTTTGGCTCATGTCTGTCTTTCTAACTTGGTTTCCCGCCATGCTTCTGTGGAGGACTGTTGGTTAATTCCAAAATACGGCACATATCGTTATGTCTCTCTGCTTTACTTTGGTTTTGACTACTGCCTTAAATGTCTTTGCTAGATTTTTTCCTAACAACCTTCCTCCTTATTCTTAATTGCAGTCCCAAATACTATATAGTTTTCTATATTTAATTGTTTACACAAATTGATGCATACCATGTATACGTTTTTGAACTAGCTCTTTGAGTCCGGTATGTATATCTGAGTCAAAGAAAGCAAAATATATATGCCCTGACACTATATATATATATATATATATAAAATTTCAATTTCTGATTGATATCTATTATATAAATAAATCACTGTTTTCTGTTCTACTGAGGGATGAGTGGGTTGTTATTGTTTTATTTTTGTATAAAGAATACTGTATATTCTTTTGTATAAAGAATAATCTTGCCATTGTATCTTTGAACATATGTGCACAATTCATTAGGTAATTAATGAATTAGTTTCAAATGACTAATCTGGGGAGTTTGGAAAATAATGGGAGGATGGTAAAATATAGACACTTGCCATCATTTTCCAAATTTTCTTTACTTGAAATGTCCTTGTATGAAGTATGATAGTGTCAAAATGCCCATTATATGCTTGGCTTGGCATGTAGTTATATGATGCAAATAAATGTAAGGAATGATAGTTTGACAAAAATCTATTAATAAAATTTTTTCTGTGTCATTTATAAGTGTGATATCTTTTTACCTAATCAGGCTGTCATTAACATATTTTATCTGCAGGTACAGATACAAAAATTTTGAAAGTCAATCTGTATTGCATTATTTTCTTTGTTCTGAATTATGAAAATAGTGTTTTATTGATTTTTACCCTGAAATCTTGTATGTATTTGCCTGAAAATAGCATTGGGTCATAGTGTTCTAAATGTCACAAAATAGAAACATCCGCAATTGCATCTACACTTGAAATATTGTTTGTCAAAATATTTCAATAGCTGAAATACTCTCATAAAAACTGAAGCACCACTGAATATAATACTGGTCCTGTCACCTTTTCTCTGGCAGAATGGCCAAAGGAGTATGTTAAACTGCATATTTCTAGTTTTCACTGTGGACACTTTGGTGTTCATAGCTTGGGGCATTATTTTGGATTTTTAATTCCTATACTTCCCACAACAACCATGACTCTATTTGTGCTCAGGGAGTCACTTCAGGAGCATAGGCTGTGGCCTGCAGTGGAGCAGCGGTGGTGCTGCGGGCCCTACTGCAGGCACTGCAGTGATGGAGAATGGCAGTGTGAAGGGCATGGTGGCCACACTGTCACCGTGGTTCTGGGGTGGTTTGGGAAGTGCTGGATGTGGTGATGTTGATGGAATGGAGCTGGAATAGTTTAGAAGTTTGGAATCAAATAGTCCTGAGTTTGAATACTAGCTGTAGTATTTCCTTTCCTTATGATCTCAGTCAGATTAGCTAAGCTCTTTAAATTTTAGATCTCATCTCTGTGAAACGTAGGGAATGATTTTACTAATGCACTGGGCTTAGTGAGATGCCTGGCTGGTAGTAAGTACATCATAAATGTCACTTGTTATATATATTTTTTCCACTTGATTTAAAAAAATAGTTTGAGGGTGGATTCTCTGTAGAAAATGGGGATAAAACTAAAACTCTAGGTTTCTGAGTCTTAAAAGCTAAGGGATATTTGAGCCTTTTTACATCCTTACTTCTGTAAATATTGCTTACTAACCCTTTAACAGAAAACTTGAGGCATTTTTAAGGGACTATTCATTGTTTTAAATATTAACCAGTGGAAGAAATCAGGCACTAATATTATGTGTTCACCTCTTCCTGCTAGGCTGTGGGTGTCCCATAGGTTTAATGGGAGACATTGGGGTGAGACCCTGGGAAGCTTCTTTTCAGAAACACTTGCACACATAGACACACACACAAACACACAGAAACACAGACACATAGATGGACAGACACAGAGACACAGACAGACACACACACACAGACACACACACAGACACACACACACACACACACACTATTGCAACCTGGAGACTACTGAATAAGGAAAGATGTTAAAAAGCTGTTGCCCCCCCCCCAAAAAAAAAAGCTGTTGCCCCATATGCATCAGAATCCTTTCCCTAGAACTTCAGCTCAAGACCCTGACCTGCTTAGCACCGGATAACTGAGATGGGCAGTACGTAGACTGTGTTTGAGAATCACTGGGAAAGTCAAAGAACTGTGTAACTTTAGTACTCATGAGAAACAATCTCTGTGAATTTCTTCCTCTGTAAAAAGTGAAAACATGAAGCTCTTGGCAGACATCAGGCTGTCATTTACTTCACTGTCTTTGTGGTAGGCAATTGGTTACTAGAATCAGACTCAAGCTTAAACCTTAGTTCTTTTACTACTGAGATAAGTAAATTTTAACAAGAGTTAAGTTTTCTGTGCAGGCTTCTTATTTTTGAAGTGGGAGTAATAATTATAGCTACATTATTTATTTTTCTCTAACTTAAATTAGGTAAAGTTTGCAAAAACACTTGCAAAAAAGACGACTCTTGGTAGTATGTAATAAATTGTACTCCCCAAAACACTAAAAAATACTATTATTTCCTTTTTTAGCTATCTGAATATACCAAGGCATATGTATATCCTTAGTGTCATTTTAATTGTACTCATGCATATAAGTGTACATAACTCATGTTACATTACTTAATAATGACAAGGAAATTTTTCATGATGGATGCATATATCATCAGTAACTTAACCTAAGTGTTAATATGATGACTTTGATTATTAACTATGGAATTACTGTCTGATTTTAAGCATGCAAATTCATTGTATGTTAAGAGGTTTCTCACTGTTTCTTTTTTTTTTCTTTTGACTGCTGTTTGAAAATTCAAGTGATACATCCAGGAATCAGTATGCTGACAGTGAAAAAACTAACACTGATCAAGCATAATGAATAGTTTCCACAAAAACCCAATAATATAGAACTGTCTTTGGCACTGAGATGGATTCGTTTTCATTTTTGATGGTGATTATTTTCAGTATAGACATAAAGATATCTGAAGCATTTCAATGTGCATTTTTTCCAGAGATGTAAAATTCTCTATGAAATGTTAGTTTGAAATGCTTAGAAAAGAAACAAGTTTCAGAAGCCTTTATATGTAAGAAAAGTTACTGTTTTATAAACATACATTTATAGGCTATTCTCTTTTATAAACAAATTTTAGGTTAATTTTATTAAATTGAATTAATAGTTTAAGCCACTTTATTTTAAATTTGTTTATACGTTTCCTTTTTCTTTCTTTGTGTACCACCTCATATTTGAAAGAATGTGCTTATATTTTCAGCAGGAACTCCTAGTACCAACTTCAGTGTGATAGCAGTGATCGACATGGGGTGTGAAATATGCGTAGGCATTGGGCTAAGCAGTTCATCTATATTTATTGTTTCAGTGTATTCTCCCCATGATACTATAAATTAAAAACAGTATTTTGTTTGATGCGATTTGGAAGGACAGGAAATTTATATGAGTGCATTATTTAAAATGGCCTGGGACATTAGTAAACTACAATAGATTCATAGTGCTTTAGCTCTAATACATTCATACCTAAATTTCCATCTATTAAAACTAATAATTGGAAAGTTAAATTATGTCTTAATAGTCTACCCTTTTATTACAATACAGTACCATAGTGAAATTTACCACCATGACCATTTTTAAGTATGCACTTCCGTGGCATGAGCACACTCACGTTATTACCCACTACCACCACTGTCCATCTCCAGAATCTTCCCATCTTAAAAATTATGTAATTTTTGAATTTATACAAAGAAAGTTGTAGTTGTACCTCTACCAGGAATTCTTAATCAGTGATCTTTGAATTTTTAAGAGTCCATGAAATCAAATGTAAAATATTATATGGTGAAAGATGTACATAACTTTTATCAGGGTCTCAAACCTAGGAACAAAAATTTCTTAAATGCCATTAAAGTCATTTGATAAATTTTGTAAAATGAAAATAAGCAAAGTCTATATGTCCATCATTATAATTCAATCAATTTGATTTTATTACTTGTACTATTAATTTATTTTCACTTTTAATCTTGTGACAATTTAAAGTCTATTTTTTCTTTTATTCTTTATCATTTAATTTGCTTTCACCTCTGATATATTGCCTGATAAAGTTATATTTAGGAATTTGAGTGTGGGGTACAAATTTATTATTGAGTGTTTCTTTCATTGTTTGATGATTACTTTAAAGTAAAACTAAGCTATGGGATTCTGGGAACCAAGTATAAGTCATATGTAATTAAAAGTGCTAAAAAGTTGGAAAAGTTCGTAGAGTGAGGACATACAGTATGGAGCACTGCTCTTCAAAATGTAGTAGGAGAACCTTAGTGACACACTAACTTTTTACTACCACAACTGTGTAGGAGGAGAAATAGAGAGCTATTGGTTAGAAATTTTTGTAGCAATTTGGTGTTGCTTGACATGCAAGTACATGATCATTTTATGATGAAGTACATAACAATTTTGATCAAGGCCAGCCTGGACTATATAACAAGATTCTGTCTCAGAAAAATAGGATTCTTAACCACAGATTGTCTGAGAAACAGTAGTGTAAACTTCTTGGTTTACAGGCTACTTTTGTTCTATTATAGAAATAATCTGAAAACAGAATTTTCTACCAGAATTCTAAGTTTTTAACTTTATGAAACTAGGAATAATGTTTATATTTTTCCACATGTAAAAGGTTTTTCAAATTGTGGCAGTCCATTGCTGGGAAAATTTAGGAGGCTGTTAAATTACCAGTGTTCACACAGGGAGATATTTATTTTATTTACTCATTTTCAAAATTATGTATATTGTATATGTATATGTACATATGTGTGAATATATGTATATATATTACCTAGGTATATAAGTTAGGGGCAATAGCTATTATGAAGCACTTTAGAGAGACAGAGTAGCTGACACGGAAGTGAAAGCTGTTCTGTGGAAATCGACGAGAGCATGGTAAAGGAAGTAGAGAGCATATAGTAAGGGCTGTGTGCTCCTCCTTAGGGTGTACTTGTTACTGTTCAGGAAAGTTAGTCAGCCAGGGAGCGTAGGAATTTCATAGACTTCTAAACTACTGTGCAGCTATTATTTATTAATATTAATAATACTATTTAGATATTATATTAATAATCACTAAGGAGCAAAGTAATTATTAGTATGATGGTCTTCAAGGTTTCATGCTTGAGATATAGTAGAGGCAGGTTCTCTCCTGCCTGGTCTTTGGATCCATAGACTTCATGGATTTAATAAATATTATAAAAAATAACATAAGGTCATTAAGTTTTATGTTACTTTATTACTTAGTAGTAGAAACTGGAACAGATATTAAGTTACATTAGGTTCAGTTTTTCAGCTACTGTTTTAAAGATAATCATGCTATTGATTATCAAATATATCACCACGTATAGCCACTATATACATGTATTTTAAACATTATAGGTGGAAAGTGCTGTAGGATGAGATATTGATTACAAAGCATTTTAATATAGTGCTTTTTCATGAGCACTTACTTCATTAAGTTCAGCTAGATTCCATTCACAGCTCATAACATATCAAGTTCTTGAGATATACTCATCCTAAAACAATAAGGAAGCCATGCTTTCCATCCCAAATCCCTAAAAATTTCTTTCTTAAAGGGTCTAAATTCCTGCAGTTATCATAAAGTGTTTCCTAACTGCCAAGGATGACCCCTCACTGCCTATGTGATTGTTACTGCATTTGTTTTAGGTACAAGTAACTTACATTTGGGATTTTAAAAAACCATTTTAACAAATGTAGCATTTAGCGCATTTGTGCCTTTATAGAGAAATGTTGTGTATCCCAGTTGAAGTGAATAAATTTTCCATCCAGAAGGGTACCTTCTTATTTTCAATGGTTGAACCAAATGTCCTTCATTCTTACTAGGATTGTGAACACCTAGTTCAAAATCTCATTAATCAGAATAAAGGTATTGAATACACACATTACTGTATGAAAGGATTGTAACTGAAACACTCATCAACCTACCTTATTTCGTTTATGCATTTTGTGATGTAGGTCAATGTATTTCCCCTCTCACTGCTTCCATTTTCTCAGCTATAAAACTGGTGTGACTGCAGCAACCGAGTTCTAAAGTCTCTGGGACCTAATGGGATAATACTTAGAACCACTCGCACTGTCCCCAACTCAGCAAAAGTGTTCAGTATGTCTGCCAGGCTTTAATTGTCCTCTGTGAGGATTGAACAATTATACTATATCCCTCATTTTGGAAATATTTTCATAGTTAGTAGATGTATTTCATGGAAGTTATGAATAAAGAATTCATTCTTTTTTTCGTCCATTCAGGGAGGCATTCAAGACATTCTTAACACCATGTGTCACATTTCTTCCATGATTCTGGTAGAATCATACCTGGTTCTGGTAATTGTATGTGATGAAAAGTACAATAATTCTTGTCAAAGTATGTGTGCATCATAATGGTGCAGTTGCTCCATAGCTATCAGGCAAAACCGAATTTATAACATGCCCATCAAGTAATGAAAAGATCATCTGTAAACGCCCCTCTTTCTTAAGACAATCCTATTCAAATTACTGCTTAAATGCTCAAAGGAGCCATATTGTGATGAACTGTTGAAATGATAAATGTGATATATCTCAAGTTAACAGAATGTGCACTTGTGGAGAGTGTGTTGTAGTTTACTTTTTCAGTTCTTCTAAAGGTGTGTTTACCAGGCCGGTGAAACCAGCAAAGCAAATTCCCCCTCTAGCTGTTTATCATGTAGCAAAAAGGAGGTCATGTCCTGGGTACTAGGTAACTGTTCAGAAGCCCTAACTAGTCATTATTACATCACTGAACTATCACTGAATCCTATAAGGTAGATGTGATGGGTCAAAGCACTTTCCTTTTGTTCCCCTTATTGTGCCGATAAAGCCTGATGTGGAAAAGCCACTTTGTAAGTGACAAGCTCATTTGTTCCCAAGCTTTGCTGAGGGCTTCATGAAGGTGAGAGTGTACCAGGACATACTGCCATGTGAAAGTCTTCCTATGAAACACTACTGTGCTTCTCTTTATGAAAGAGATTCCTCTCCACTTCTGTAGGGATCAAAAGCTACTTTTGTAAATGAAATAAGACTCTGGATGAGGATGTAATTCTGTCATTAACGGTTTGTAGTAGTTAGTCCTGAGTGTGGGTATACTCAATTTAAGTGAAATAACAATTAAAATATTATTCATGTGCTGAAGTCATTTTGTTGTTATACTTATATAAATTGTTAATGGATTTATATTTTGAAGGATAAACTCTAACAGGCCATTTTAAAGTTCCATCCAAGTTAGGTTTTAGAACCACTTTGGTTCCTAGAGAAGTGATTTAAATAAAATATTTTGTTTTCATGAACACTTATACTCTTAAATGTTCTTGAAGTGCTCCAAGAACTTTTCTCTTTGATGTCTTATCTATTAATACTGAACATAGAAATTAAAACATACAAAATTCTTAGTGTTTATTAAATCATTGTTTTTTTCTGTGGGGTCATTTCTTCCCCCAAGGAATATGGGCTACCTCATCAAATAAGTAGGAGAAAGGTACATGATTATCATCTTGAAATACTAACATTCTAATTGTTAGAAAGTCATGGCTATGAAACAGGATGAAGGAAATGATAAAATCTAGACAATTTAGAGCAGTCCAACATTGTGGAATTCTCTGTCTTGGAATGGAAAAAATAAATACGTATGTTTTTCCTTTAAATTTCATCATTCTGTGCAAATTACATTTCTTGAAGAGGTCTCATTCCTGACTGAATTTCTCACATGGCATCTGCCTGTTCAGGTACACAAACTGAGAACTGTTCATAGATGGCACTTTATGTTATTAGTTGGTTTTGAAATTATACCTTAGCGTAATAATATACTTAGAAGAAATCTCACTGACAAGTTTTAGCATAGATAAGCATTCATGGAATACTGTGAAAACAAATGACAAATCCCACTGCCTTCTGAGCTCTCAGTATTTTAGTCTGAAATATACTGATAATAGAGAGACTAACAAGATTAAAATGTTAGCTGGGCATGAGGGTGCATGTTGTTTTCAAGACATTAGCTATTCCAAACTATGCTGCTATAAACATGAATGTGTATATATCGCTGTGGTATGATGCTTTTAGCTCTTCTGAGAAGATACCAAGAAGAGGACTAGCTGGGTCAAATGAGACTTCTTAATTTTGGGGGGAATCTGCACACTGATTTTTACCATGGCTGCACCTAAATATTTTTATTTAAACATATATTGTATTTTTCAATCATACTTGATTTCAAATATTTTTAAATTTGTATTTCTTGATTCTTGATGTTGACCTTTATTTTTTCATGACTATGAAACATTTGCACTCGCAGTGTAAACTATCAGTCCATCTCATTTGGTCCCTGCAGCAGATGCTACAGGTCCCCTGCCACTCACCTTGAGGCAGTCCAGTGTAGTGAGACCCAGCTAACTTCTGGCTGCCAAAAATTGCATGACTTTCCTTGGAGATATTCTCAAAAGTCACTCTACCCACATAAGCTGGCCACAAAGGTCAGGAAATACATATTCCATAGGGGCTAATCTATATTACTGTCTGGCAAGAGTCAGTGGTAAAACCCCACTTTCCTTGCTGCGTGGGTTTATAAATCTGAAGTTTGGGTTCTACACCATTTCCCCAGGTGTGTTTAATCCAGTAGGGTTATGTGATTGTCTTCTGCAGGGGCAGCTCCTATAACATCCCTTTCCTGGCAGCCTTTCCATTTCACTTTTACCCTTTCCTGTCAGTTGGTTCCAACACCTCTCATTCAAGTGACTTACAAGAGTTCCTTTCTTAGGTTCATTTTATGGACACTGAACACCATTTTCTTCTTAACTGCTGCAAACTATTGAAGTATTAATTTTGTCAGTCTCATAGCTTACAGATGCTTTTATAGTTTGTCTTTTTAAAAGTGTTTCTTTGGGGGGCTGGGGATTTAGCTCAGTGGCAAAGTGCCTGCCTGGCAAGCGCAAGGTCGTGAGTTCGGTTCCTGGTACTGGAGAAAAACCAAAAAAAAAAAAAAAAAAAAAAAAAAAGTGTTTCTTTGGAGTAAAGTTTTTCATTTTTGTTAGATCAAGTTTATAAAATAGTTTCCTTTATGATTCCTGGCTTTAGAGTCATATTTATTTTTATCTTCCCTCCAAAATGTAAAAAATATAATTATCTTTATGATTTATTAGTACCATCATTTGTTTTACTTTTGTATGTGGAGGTTTGGTAGAAGGTAAGACAGGTAGAAATTCAAAATTATCTTTTAAAGAATATTTCTTAATATCCCCAAACTGCCTATTAAGAAGTCATATTATTTGAAATCAAAACTAATGTTTGGCCAGGTTGTTAAGTAACAAATTATATCCTCACCCCAACTCTTCTTCCCATCCTGCACTGCTGCCCTGACACCTGAGTCTGTACTCGTGACAACACTTTCAGTAACTGCCTCCCTGATGCATGCGTCTAGGTTTGGGAATGACCTAGGAGGCTCAGAGAACTAAATCCTTGAGTAATCTGTGCAGTTATGGCCAATCTGATCTTCAAAAAATTTCATGGATGTATAAGTGCTTGGGATCGTGTAAAACTTTACTTACTGTCTGTGACATTTGTTAAAGTTTTAAAGATAAAAATTTTTTACTGTTCTGTTCATTATTTTATATGTATGTGTACTATTTCTCCCATGCTTCCTACTATTCTTTAGGGCATAGATTTAATTTTATTTTCAATTATCTACCCAATGTAGAATGCTGAGAGTGGGGTAAAATATGTTTTTGTAATTTTTGGTTAAAAGATATAAATGTGAAAGATTTAAAGTTACATGCTTCATTTTTATAGAAAACCCTTCATTCTAATATAATCAGATCATGGAAGAGTGGCAAATTGCAGAAACTTTTTCCTATAAGAACATGTACTGACAATAATTTTAGTATTTTCCTTTTTTAAAAATCATGAATAGAGCATTTGTGACTAAAAAACTGATTCTAAAGGAATACACTTAAAGAATAAAAATATACTTACTATTGTCCATATTCATCAATTTTTCAGTTTTTTCTTCATAATGTATGAAACAGCTATAGAATGGGGTGTATTTATACGGCTTAGTAGAAGACATGCTGGCAATTTAAAGTCTTTTATATGCTTTGCTTTCTTCATTACATCGTGCAAATGGAAATATTTGTCATAATTCCCATAAAATTTTTATGATAAGTGATATTGCAAGGCCTTTAGATAAAAACTCATTTAGGCTTGGGCAAATAGTAATATTATCATTGGAGTATCCATTTATCTATTTAAGATTGCATACTTTTTATTGTATGTCAGGCTGTGCAATTCACATTAATAAGTATTACCAAAATTTTCACCAAGGTTATTTTTAGCATAACTATCCTCACAAATGTGAATCTTTTCTGTGGCAAGAATAATTTCCCATTATTTACTAAGAATCAGTGAAGAAACTTCAAATTTATTTTACATTAGGCAACAGGCAGTGTTTTTAAGATTTATTTGATTAATATGAACAGTGTTTCATTTCTTTTTATTTGTTTTTAATACTCAAGCTGCACTTCTTTTCATTTGTAAAACTTTGATCAGTTTACTCCTAATTGCTTCTCATTGTTCACAATTCTGTCATCCATCTTCTTTGCTTTGATAAGTTATCTGCAAAAATGATAAAAGAGTAAAATGAGCTATTTGTGGTTTGGAAAATAAAGAACTTACAGCAAAGTTTAAAATGTAGGTTTACTTGATCAAAATGTACAAAAATATTTGATCAAACAACTCTGTTATTTGGTTGTTTAAATTTCGCTTTTCAAATATTTGTCTGCATCATCTAGGTGTTCATACTGGATTCCAATTCTACTTTGATGGTGCTACTGTATTCTAGATAGCTTACTCAAAAATAAATTATAGTAATATAATTTAATTAAATTTTTATGATATTAAGTTTGAATCTATTTTTTACACTCATTGATTTTTATAATAGTGCTTTAATTTGTTAGAATTTAGGTACTGAATATTTGTTTCAATATGTACTTTTCCAACTGATGTCTCTTCATATTTTTAGATTTAATAATATTTTTCTTTACAACTGAATAGAACATTAATACCTCCTCTGTGTTGGGAAGCAGTGCTTGTGTAACCGGAATCAGATATACGTAAGACAGTTATCGACATGTGGTGAATTTAAAAACTGGAACCGTTTTAAGGGTTATATCAGCTTACCTTCATTGTTAGGAAGAAGTGGTGAGATCATCTTATGCTTCGGGTGTTACTTTTGCGTACACGCACTAAGCGTGGTTTAGATTATTGTGTAGGAGGAACATAGGACTGAATTGTTGAACTGTGCTGTAAACTAAAGTTTTTAATTTCAAGTGATGTCTGGTTAAATTCCTCTCATGACAGTGTGCTAAATGTCTGCTACAAATTACTTGTATTTGCTTTACACTTCTTCAACTGCCACGTGTGGCCCATTAGCCTGCAGACAAAGCCCAGTGACTCCTGTTACTTTGAGCCTCCCCTGGTTAGAGAACAAATTCTATCTTTGACAATGTGCCTCTTTTACATATTTGTAAAGCTTCCACCACGACAAATTAAAATAAAGAATAAATCTTATATTCTTTTGTTCTAAAAATACTCTGATAGGTAAAACCATTTAAAATTAAAGCCCATTCCACCTCTAAAGAAAAATACATAATAGAGTGTTATCAAGTTTTCTTCAATTAAGTGATAATATGACTATAGAATCAAAATAAATTTACTTGAAGGTTTTAATCTGAACTCTGAGTCCAAAGGTCTATAGAGGATAAAAAATTATCTGATTTCTGAAAAAATACTACCTATAATTAAGATAATAGGTGTATTAGTCTCTGTTGATAAGAATGGCCAGGGTGGCTGCAGATCAGTAGGGCATACATAAGAAAGTGTGTTTTTCCTCTGTTCTTCTCTTCCTTTAAAACATTCTCAAGTAGTTGGAGGGGAATTCTTTAATGACCTTTTGCTTTTAAAAAGCAAGTCAAGTGACACATTTTGAATTATTCTCATACAAGCAGGGTTAGATTCTAGCTGTGCAGAGGATTTATATCTGGATGTGTAGGATGGGAAAGAAGGTGCCACTTAGCTCATTGAAGTTTTAAGAGATTCCTTCGAATATTGACTTGATTTTGCTGAATACAGGGATGCTGAGAGTCTGACAAATTATGTCCATAACACTACCAATAATACAATACCGTTTAAAAATTATGGGTATTAGGGGCTGGGGATTTAGCTCAGCGGCAAAGTGCCTGCCTGGCAAGCGCAAGGTCGTGAGTTCGGTTCCCGGTACCAGAGAAAAACCAAAACCAAAAAAAAAAAAAAAAAAAAAAAAAATTATGGGTACGTTTATTTATACTGTACACATTTCCTGAATCAACCAATAGCCTTATATGGTAGCAGTTATTCCCTTTAATAATGAGGAAACTCATCTGTTATTTCACCGGTTCAGAGAGAAGAAATACTTTTTCCCTAATCAGTAAAGATTGCAGGAACAATACGACGACTTAAATGTGGTGTTTGACTTCACAGCCTATTGTTATCTCACCAGTCTTCAATTTCATTGCTGGTGAGAGAGTGTTCAACAGACTCAAGCAGAATATCTATTGGAATAATGACAAATACTATTAGTAAGTAGCCCAGACTCTTTGAAAAGATGAGATAGGAGAATATTTCCTTCTAAAGGCACATTTATTTACTCAGTCACTCATTCAGCAAATACATGTTGGTGGCCTCAGTATACCAAGCTGTATTGAAAGACAGCATTCTGACTCATTGTCAGCTGCAGTTTATAGCAGAATACTGGTCTGCCCTGAGGAGAGCGGCTGTAATTGAAAGCCCATGTGTGGTCTAAATGGCTGATGTTTAGTCTACACACATTGGATGGCTTGGTCTGTTTTTGAAATGTCCAAAGCCATTAACAAATGGCTGTTTTCTTCACCTGCATTACCCCAAAGCCCTTGTCACTTAGCTTTCCTGACCCCTCTGAAATCACTTCAGACCTCTGTGGCAACTAAAAGGTTAATTCTTGTCTTAATTAGGGCCTTTTGGACTCCACTTCTTCTCTAAGACTGACAGCCGTTATGATTGGTCGGTGTTCTCCCTGGTCATACTCTCAAGTCAATCAGTCCTTAGATAATGACAAGGGGTGGTAATGCTCAAGGGCTTTCCATTGACTCGTGTTCTACTCATGTCCCATATTCCAGGCACCTCAGACCATTCAGACCACTAGATCCTGCTGGACTACTAGATGACTCACTGTAGCTATTGGTCTGGCCACTGTATTCCTGTTTCTTTTTGCCCAGGGCAGACCCAAGTACAAAAAGAAAAGCTGGCATCCCTCACATCTTTCGGGACAAAGCATTTTGGTATTCTTTTGCCCCCGTAAAGTTAAGTGTTGGTCACCTTCCCCTGGCTGGTCCTGTTCTATCTATTCTCAAATAATTCAGGGTGGATTGTAGCCTCTGTGGGATTTTGACTCTAAGGGCAGGCAGAGGTGGAGCAAGCAAGTAGAAGGTGACGAGGCCAGCCTCAAGCAAAGACCAGGAACTGCTGGCCTTTCTGGAAGAGTCGACATTCCTACAAAGGAAGACCAAGCAGAGAATGAAAGGAGCCTGTGGGTTTGTACGGGGCAGGAGAGCCTGGGAGAGCAAGTGCTCATTTTTTACTGTGTCAGTTAAATATCTCTATTTAACTCCTCTATGAAACTAGGCACAGACATTAGTGACATTGATACTAAAAATAAGTGAGGCCCAGACACCAGGCCTGGATATTTGGGTCTCCCTTGTTCAGTAAGCAAGTACTGGGAGCTTATTTAAACTTGGACGGGAGACCCAGGGTTTTAATTTGGGCAGGCTGGCAACATGCCCATGTGCTCAGCCATCATTCCATGCCAGCTCTCACAAAATGTAAGGAGTGAGTTTAATCTATTAAATATGAGACTCAGATTTATTGGTGTCAGTTTTAGCTGATAACAGAAAATGTTAGTTTATCTGCAGAGACATCTAATTATTCAGACACCTAATGACTGTCCTAATGGCAGTTAATAACTATTAAATTAATGGGAGAAGTTGTTGAAAAGGTTTCCTTATCACATCATGGACTAGACAAAGGCATTACTTAGGGGTTTGTCAGTTTTCTTTAATCTTTCTAAGAACCAGCTCTTAACTGATTCTTTGTATTGTTTTGTTAGTCTCCAAAGCATTAATTTCTGCTCTGATTTTTGTAATTTCTCCCCTCCTATGAGCTCTAGTCTACTCTTCTTTCTCTAGATATCTGAGGTTCCACATTAAGTTATTTGTGCTTGCTCTGTTTTCCTTCTCCTATCATATTGTTTTAGAATTTTGTTTTTTGGGGTTTTTGTTTCTTTTCTCTAAAATAAAAATTTCAAAAATGCATTACTTAATGATAGCTATATCAAAATAAGGATTGCACCTAAAATTTCTAAAAATTAATAAATGACTTTCAAATTATTAGAATGACTTTTCATGATTTACATGACAATTTATATTACTCATGAATCAATTTCATGATCTATGGTATTCTACTAATTTACAGGACAAAAATAAATTTATTTTAAACAATATATACATATGTTGGCTTGTGTAAAGTATAATGTCTTGGTGAGCACTTAGATTGGAGAAATTAGGATATGCTGATATGAATTCATATGTATTTTTTTTTTTTTTTGGTTTTTCTCCGGTACTGGGAACTGAACTCATGACCTTGTGCTTGCCAGGCAGGAGCTTTTGCCGCTGAGCTAAATCCCCAGCCCCTGATATGAATTCATATTATGGATGCACATAGGACTTTTCCATAGGTCCTTATGCTTCCAAGTTCCACTGTAAAAATTAGGCAATATTGATGTATAATTCAAGATTTGTATAAAATACTAATTTTTTTAAAGTGATAGAAGTATTGTATTATTATTTCAATGATATAAAACAAAGAATTTTAAAAAAGGAAAATAATGGCCCCTTTGAAACCTTAACAGGACTGAAAAGAATATAACATGAAAATTAACTGAGATATCAATGGTGAGTAGAGACCGGATTTTATTCTCATAAATCTGACTGTTTTCCTGCATGTAGCCTTATGGTATATGCCAATAAAATTTGTTCCTCAGCAAAATTAAAAATTGTTACTTGTCATAGAATTTCAAGGACTCACAAATCTTCAAAACCACGCATTTTAATTCATGAAAGCCAAGCAAATGTCTGCTTCAAGAAGCATCTTTTGGGACTGGTTCACAGTTACAGATACTAGAGGCAGAAAGAACAAACTCATACAACCCAATTCAGTTTTGTCTTGGTTTAAGAACCTGATTCTTTCCATGATCCTAGTCACAAACTGAGTTGAATGAGAACAGAATCAAATTCAGCGTTTAGGTTCAGGGTTGACCTTATGGGAAAATTTGATTTGCTTCTTGTCTAGCTCAGTTTGCAGTGGAATTGTAGAGAAAATTGAGTTTGCGCACCAAGGATGTCTTTACCATTTGTGTGTGTGTGTGTGTGTGTGTGTGTGTGTGTGTGTGCTGGGACCTGAGCCAGAGCCTCATACATGCTAACTATACTGTAATACCTTTCCCGTTTCTGGCACAAAATATTCAACACCCAGGTATTTACAGGAGGAGGGGTTTGTCTCTATGGTTGGTTGCTTCCAAGGCAGAGATGGCATGGTGAGGGAAAGCGGCTCAGCCATAGCAGCCAGGAGCCAGAGACAGAGAAGCAGCAGGGGACAAGAATACCCACTTCCAGAGCCTGCACTGTGACCTCCCCTCCCAACCAGGACCTACTTCAAAATGCATGAGACTTCGGGGGGGACATTTCAGTTGTAAACCGTAACACATGTGCTCTCCCCCGGGCTGCACCGTTGGCCCTGACATTTTTCCTAAAGAACTGGCTCCAGAAGCAGAGACTATAGCAGCTGACTCTCAGAGACCCACCCCGGGGCTCGAGAAGCATTTTGGGTAGGGTTTAGACTAGAAGTAGTATACAATGAAAACACTTTCCCCCAGTGTCTTATGTTGTCTTTTCACTAAGTTAAATATAAGACAAAAGAAAAACCTTAAAAGTATTTACAGTAATAGTTTTTACCTCAGTGAAGGTTTAGAGGTAGTCTAAGAACAATGTGTGTGGCTCTGACATATAAAGTAAACCTGTCACTCATTGAACTAATGCAGAAGCTGCACAACTGGCCAAAAAGCTTTTGAAAGTGTCTTGAAAAGTCTGTCTTCCACATTGCAGTCTGGGACAGGACAGACCATCTGGCTGGTTTCTCAGAGTCTGGAATCAAAGTAGCAAAGGGTTGCCAACCCCCGCGATCATCATGGGAGTTTCTGACAACACCTATTAATTATGTCATAAAACTCGCTAAACAAGCCACTTTCACTTGCTGCATTTTAAAGGCAGCTAGTGAACACTGACAATTCTAAGTACTATCCGAAAGTGTAACTGCGGCCTTATTGGATATCAGTGGCAAAATAAAAAGGCTTGTTGGTATGATTTTATGAACTATGTCTTCAGAATGCTAGCTTCCACCCTTCTCTCTGTGGTAGTCCAGCTGAGCAGTGCTGCTGGTTCTTTGCTTCTCCTGTAGGGTGCATTTGCCCATTGGATTTAGCAGCTCCATGTATTAGACCCTTTTCCTTGTGTGCAGGATATATTTTTAACCAAAGCTATAAGAAACAGTAGGCCACACTCAGTTCTTCATCTGCCCCTTCTGATTGTTTAAAGAGGCAATGTTTTATTTATTAGCTCTAAATTCTAAATAATATTTGATGAAGGCTACTTTTTAGTTATCAGAGTAATCACATAAGTGTGCCCTCAGGAAACAAGGAAAAGGACATTGCAGGGTCCTTTGACTTTCTCCACACTGCTGAGCCGTGCAACTTGCTTGGACACTTTATCCAATTTTGAACATGACAGATGGGAACAGAAGATGACAATGGAAGATAACATCCAAAACGCACTGTTGTTGCTGACAAAAAGACATCTCTCTTAAATTTGTGGTTGAGAAGAGGGAAGCAGACTAAATTTACCAATATGGGCCATATTCAAAATAAAGAAGCTTTAGAAAACTAAAGTACTAACGAATGTGTTACTGAGCAGTTCATTTTGCTCTGGTAAACCACATTGGCACCTCTCAGAGTAAGAGAGTATTGAACATTACTGCACTGTCCCCAACTGTGATCTGCTTAGTTGAAAAATAGATTTTATTATGTTCAGGGTTTTCAAATTCCTGAGTAGCAAATTTATCTATGTGACGTTTGCTTTCCTTCTGATTATTTCAACTTGGTATTAAAAGGTAAGACACACTATGTAATATACATTTCTGCAACACGGAATCCAGATAGTTTGTCATGAAAAGATTCTTCTGTGGAGTATTCCTTTGTTCTTTTTAAGGTGCTTATTTGTTTGGCTAGGAACTAACAAAAGGCAGATTGTCAAAAGTAGTGGCCCTGGAGTGATAGAGTAAATATTTTCTCCATGGGTATTTGTGACATTTGTATCATATTTTCTTGGAAAGGAACAGTACCTATCGTATTTTGATGCTGTATATCCTTAAGATGTGTTACAGTTTCTCATTTTATTGTCAAAATAAATATGTGAAGTAGCTACATTAAAATGAAAATTTTACTAAAGATATACTAATATTTCACATATTTTGGGGATCAAAAGAGCAAAGGTCATATCAAGCATTATACACTCTTACCGTTTCATTCCCTTAAATCATAAGGAGGTAGGACATGAACTTTGCTATATCAGTTCAAATCTAGATTTTTCAGAATTTAAATTTTTGATATTGGGAAGATTTAAACAACACCTCAAAAAGATATTGATGCATATTTTTAGTAAGTTCAATATATCTCATTTCCTTTTTAATCCAGTTTGTGTGCTGAAAAGTATTGTTAAAAAGTAAATATGTCTAGAAATAAAGTGAAATTTGTCAAAATTATCTTTAGAACAGAGGAAGTTATCTCAAATTCTCTTATAATATCAGACACTCTTGAAATAAAGTCCTGTTTGGAAAAGACACACTAATCTAATGTAATTTTAATTAAATTTAACTGAAAGAATTCCTGAAACAAAGATGCTAAGAACCTAACATTCACTTAACAAGTACATAGAATATATAACCTCAGAATTGGATGTTTAACATTGCTGCAGACAAGACTTAAATGAACAGTTGAATGGTTATATTGTAATTACTTATATATGTGTAGAATAAATGAAAGAAAATATTGTCATATTATCATCTATGTATAAGTTCATGAAGCTTGGGATTGTTTATCTAGTGTGAGAAACTGAAAGTGCAAATGATGATCAAAATATATACTAGATATTTTGAAATAGGAAGATGTTCAAATGGGAAGAGGAACTAAGAGAGGGGAAGGGGAAAGGAAAGAAGGAAAAAGGAAAAAAGTGAGAAAAGATGGATAAAATGGAAACAAAGCTTCTGTAAATAAGGAGGAGAAGAAGGGTTGAAGGGAGAGGAGGGGAATGGGAATAAAAAGAATCAAGATACCTGCTCTACAGATGCACATTCCCTAGCATGAATGTGATTATTATGTATACCTAAAATGTACAGATAAAATAATTAATTTGAAAAATTTGCTATGACAGTGTAAAAATTTATTTCACAAAATGCTGTACTTTGAACTCCTTAGAGGATACCATGTTGTAGGGTAAAAATGTGGTTGTGCAAGGAGAAAACTATTAATGCCTAAGATGCAGGTAAAGTCTTAATAAAACTGTTTCACCAATGTGAAACAGAACCAATGCATTCTCCATTAAAAATTTAAGTAGCATGAGACAAGAACTGAGATAATTTTTGCAATATCTTTAAAATGCAAGTGAACCACATCCTTTTAGAAAAGTATGCCATAGGGGCTGGGGATTTAGCTCAGCGGCAAAGTGCCTGCCTGGCAAGTGCAAGGTCGTGAGTTCGGTTCCCGGTACCGGAGAAAAAACCAAAAAAAAAAAAAAAAAAATTATGCCATTAAAATTTCTGCTCAGCTATGATCTCCATACGACCACATTCTAGTATTTCTGGGATGCATTAGGTATTCAATAAATAAGCAGTGAGGAGTCATTTTGTAGCAATTCTAATGAAAAAAGTATAACTTCATGACGATATATTCACCCACTTATCAAATATTTATTCTTGTTTAGATCCAGGCAGTTTTCAAATTGTTGCTTAATATTGCCTTAATTCTGAAAAGTTCCCTTGTTCAGCTTTTTAAAATTTATTTGATAAGTATTGTCTGAAATTCACTTTGCCCTTGCTTTGGTTATTTTACTCTTTTCTAAAAATTTAGTCACTATATTCTGCAATATAAGATGTAAACATGCTGTGTATCATAAGAAAGTTTCATATACTATAGGAAATTTCAGATGTTTTATTGTGTGATATTTTTAAGTTCAACAATTCAGAAATGGGGAATTAAGGTTGTGTACACATTCACTGTTAATAGCTGAACTCTGTATAATAATATATTCAAAAAGCAACTTCAGTTTTAACGTGTTCTCCATGTAAACAAGCTATATGCAGCTTTAGTATTCTAGAAAATGATTTAACATTAAATAGAATGCATATATATAAAAAAATTTCAATTTTTTGATTCAAAGAAATTGGTATAAAATTTAAATTTTCTACAAATTGTTATAAATATTTCTAGATCAAAACTTATCATGAAATATGTTTTATATTTTTGTCAAATATCATTTATAATAAATGCTTTCAATGGTTTTTCCCAAATGTTAGATACGTAACTATGTAATGCTGATATTAATATATTTATCACAAATTATGTGATATTAAGAATATTTATATTTTCATAAGCATTTAATGGTATATCTAGAAATTGAATATATTATTATGAGGTTTGTTAAAGTAATGCAGAGGAAATAAGTAAAAAAATTCTTATTTTTATCATGTTTTGCACTTTACATTGTTCTGAAAATACTGTACAATTAGGTATTTATTTTCTATGAACTTTTTATGTTCAGAAGTAGAAGTCACAGGCAAGTCACTTCAAATAAGGGAGATTAAGGAGTAATTCATTATCAGAGGGGAAGTTTATTTTCCTCCATCAGTTTTTATTTAATAATCGCATCCTGAAAATCACTTTGTTTTCGAAAACTTTTTAAATATTATGCATAAAATCTTTCAACAATGCATTTTGACTTTTATATTTAGTTTTCCAAGTATGAGCATATTTGCCATTTGTTTTAACTGTGAGGATCTCAGGAGCTCAATATCGTTCCTGTGGAGGCACTGCTCTAGCTCTTTTCCTGGTAGAGTTTATTTTCTCAAGAAGGTGTTTGGCTAATATTCTCTGGACACACTGTGTGTGAGTGTGACTGTGCACGTAGTCAACGTGGAAAACCTTTGAAGCCACCTGGCATCAGTGAAGCCCTTCTGGGTGTATCTGGGTTTGTCATGGAGCTGTGACCTCGGAGACCATATGTCAGACCTCTCAGCTACTGTTGCCTGCTGTGTGTCCCAGCTATCAATGAACTTTTTCTTCTGTGCTTTCCATTGTAATGTTTCTGTCTTAGAGCCAGTCAGTTGTGTACTGAATTTTCAGAAAACTGTGAGCTGAAATTAAAGCTCTTCTTTCATGTTCTTGATGTTTGTTACTTTGTCTTAGAATGGGAAAACTGACAATGACTGTCTGCTGTTGTCACAGATCACTGTCAAGTTCATCTTTAGATTTCCTGTGGAGCCCATAGTACAGAGGACCTGAATAACCAACTCTTTGGCTTTTATAATGTATTTACATGTCTCATATAATTAATGTCAGCAAAATGCGAACCTATCTCAATGGCTGCTACACAAATTAATAAGTAGCCAAAACTTTATTTTATTGTAATTATTGCTATAAATATTTACTGATATTGTTAATTGTATTAATTACTATTATCATTGTTATTCCCAAATGATCAACAAATTTTTGAGAATTAATTATTGCTATATAGTCTAATTGCTGAACTACAGTTGCTGTGAGAAACCTTTAACAATTCTGGAGAAATTTGGGGTAATTTGTAGTGTGTTAAATATTCTGTATTTTTAAATGTATCCTTTTCAGCTTGTTATGGTTGATACAATGCGTCAACTTGGGGAGTCTAGAGGTTTGGCTAAGTGACTCAGCCGGAAGCCAGGGTGCTTACTTTGTATATGTCCTGAGCCTGTGGAAGAGGAGGGCATGGAGATTATGTGAGAGCTACCCGCCCCTTAGGTGGGGGTAGCCTGTTTACCATGTAAGGGAGGGAAAGAGGCTGCTTGCCGCCATTCCTCCCGTTTGCTCCGGCTGTTTGCTGTTCGGCTGCCATTCCCCCGTTTGCTCTTGTTGCTTTGCTACCTTCTGCCTCGGAGCCAGCCAAGTATGGACTGAAACCTCCACAAACTGTAAGCCAAATAAACCTTTCCTTCCTTCATTTTGGGCATTGGTATTTTGTCTCAGCAGCGAGAGAAAAGTAACCAGGACACAGCTACAATATATAGCTATGTTTCAAACATTGTTTCAACTATTAGAGTTTACTAAAACTATCAAAGCATTCAAAAATGTTGCTGTAAGGCTTTTAAAGTCCTTACAATGAATCAGGTTATTTTGTTTTAAAGGTTTTTTTTTACATGTTTTATTTATAAAAGACAATTATACAGGATTCTGTTACCTAATGATTTTTTTTAACCTTTTCTTTGAATCATAATATGATGGTAAAACAATATAATTTTCTTTTGGGATATTATACTTGTTATAAACCATATTCCAGTATTTTAGTTTGTATCTGGAATTAAGGCAGTGGAAAGAAAAAATAAAGTTAATGGAATATTTAAGTTTTTATTCACCATTTTAGAAGTATCAGAAACTATTCAATATTTTATATTTCTATGAATTGTAGATTGATTCAATTTTTACATAAGACTCTATCATTGGTACAGAAATTAATATATATATATATATATATATATATATACATATATTTACTATGTGTGTGTGCATGTCTATTAATCAGCTTTTCCACCACTGGGACATAATACTCAAGGATCACAATTTAAAGGAAGAGAAGTTTATTTTGGTTTATGGCTTCAGATGACTCAGTCCATGGTTAGCTGCCTGTGAGGGAAGAACATCATGGTGAAGAGCACAGTGGAGTAAAACTGGCAGGCAGAAACCGGGGCAAGGGAACAGTACCAGCGAGGAAAGGGGGCTAGAAATCAGAGTTAGTCCCCAAAGTCATGGCCTCATGACTCACCCAGAAATGTGCTTTATTAATCTGGTAGACATTCTTAATGCAGTCAACTTGACAATCATGAGTAATGCTAGCAATAGGCATGTACATTAATAGTAGTAGTATGGATAATAATATTTAGAAGAAAATCTATCTCTGTTTATTTATATATGTACCTACCTATCCATCATCTATGTACCTTTATTTTAAATATAATTAGAAAAGTGCATGTATACAGTAAAGATTCAATAAATTACCAAGAATAATTAAATGAGTAATTGGTAATGCTTTGGTCATGCTTCATAATACTTATATTTTTAGGATATAAACTTCTTTGTCTTCTTTTTATTACTCCAGCATTTTAGCAGTATATTATTTATGAGGAGTTGATCCTACAGCCACATTGTTTCCTTGGCTGGAGCATACTGAGCCTAAGTATGGATCTATTATTGTATTCTTTAGGGTAGTGACTGCTAAAACCCTTTAGGTATCTCATGTTAGTTATGACTTTATAAAAGATATTGGTTCCTATGAGTCTATAAATTGTGTTATATCCTTGTCCTTGAAAGGTGAAATTTTGTGTATGTACATTGCATTGCAGAGCAAGTGCTAATGATGAAACTGATTTCTCTGACATACGTAATGTGTGAAGTAACATGAAGTAATCAGGTTTTCTTCCCAAATAAATACTAAATATCAACATTACTTTATGGTATTATTAGTTTTACTGTCATTATGCATATTAGCAAGTATTTTACTTTTTGTTGTATCTTGCTACTTCAACTTTTTACGATGCAGCTTTGATCAAATTGTTGTACGTTTTTATGCCAGTAGAAAACTAAGAAATAAAACATGTTCATGTTAAAATTTCCATGAAATTTTAGTAAACCTAAAAAACGCTTTTATTTAAGAATGAAATGGGATGTATTGTTATAAATAAGTTAACCTATTTTTAATTTCAGTTATTATTAACAGTTATATAGGTTATGATAGCAATAAAGACATTTTATTGTTTTTAAATGTCTGTGTTAAAGAAGTAATTTAATGTTTATCTCTTTTAAACATAGCCTAAATTGATGTGACATTATTTATTAATATACTCTTATTAGATTATATTTTTGCATATAATGGAATAGTATCTATTATTCTAGATAAGCTTTTTCTGAGCGGTTTTTTGTCTTTCTTTAAATCATTTTATCTATCTCTTCTTTCTATTATAAATTGAAAGATAACACGAAAAAAATTCTACTTTTCTCACAGCACATAGCCTTGCACTGTCAAAAATGTCACAGGTTAATGGTACAGCTGAGCTTCATTTATCTTATTCTGACAACTCAACCAACCCAGCACAATCTAACAAAAACATTCTTCCTGGACCAGGTGACATTCTTGCCCTTTGTTCCTTTAATATGGTGGCTGTGAGAGCATTTAGTGTGCAATAAATTTGTTCAGAAAGTTTTACTTTTGGTTTCTTCAGAAATTTTCTCTAGGAGAAGGGATATTTTAGTTCAAAAATTATTCATCAAACCTAAATTAACTGAATACATTTTTATTTCCAAGTAACTTGAAGATTACCCAAAAAGTATGGAGATCATTAAATTTTTAACATTTGGTAGATGTAAAAATATATAGAGTATTGTAATTCCATAATTTTTATTTGTTAACTTAATCATTTTAGAATGCCAAAATAATTAAGCTAATTTTAATATCAGAATTGGAATGAAGTCTTGTAAGTGTTGTTCAGATAAATGAGTCTTTGTATCCTAGAAATAATTCCTTACTGTGTAAAAGGAAATTTAAACAAGTCATGGCCCTTGAATATTGTTAAACCATTCTTTGTATTGAATTTGATACTGAATATTTCAGCTTCTCTCTCAAGGAAATAATCACACTAAAGTAATGACTCTGCACTAGATTACTTCTCTATTTTTGATTGCTCAGATTTGTTAAAATATATTATTTACACTGATTAGAAAATCAATTTTGAAAAGGCAAGCAATGTTTTTGTTTCTGGAATAATATATGAATAGGTGTGTGTGTGAGTGTGTGTGTATGTGATTTACAGAGTAAATTTTACATTTTTAAAATAAGTTCAGAGTGAAGTCTAATAAGTCTTTCTCTTGTATGATCACAGAGCCATAAAAATTTGGTCACATTCTGCATCCATATATAATATAATATATAATAATTTTGTAATAATCAATTATAATTGATTGTAAATTATAATCACATAATTTATAATAAAAATTACAATTTTTATATGATCAATTTTGTAAATGTTTATATATTTAATTTTTCATACAAATCCTAGAGCCCAATAACTAAAGAAGTTTCTTGTTGTTATTTCTTCTTGTTTTTCAGAACTTTTTTAGATTAATAAAACAAAGCAGCAACAAGCTAACTTTGAGTTCAAATGCTTCTGTTAATGGGGGAGTTTCTGAAACTCCATTATTGAAATAATAGGCTTAATTTAATTATCTTGATATTTCTGCTAGGAAGCAGAAATCCATTTGATGGAGAAAACTAATATTTTTTTCTAAAGGGTAAATATACTTTCTTTTTCCTCATTTGAATTTAGATTAATATTCAAGTGAGATATATAAAATAAAATTATTTACATGTACACATAAATAATAGTAGATGTCAAGTGAAGTTATTTTCTATAGTTAACATTGTATAGAAATATTAGATCTGAAACAGTCAGGTTTCAACTTATTTTACAATAATTTATGTTGTTTTAAAAAAACTGAAATGCTTTCCTCCTTACTAGATTGTAACTAATGGTGCTGTTTAACATAACGGAACTTATAGTAGTTAAAGTTCCTTTAGATAGACTCTTGAAACAAATGTAATTATTTCATTTTAGGATTACTAATAACTAACAAATGAATAGGCCAATCAGAGTTCTTGAATTTTCATATTTTTGGTGGAACTAAGTATATTTTATAGTTCTTCAGCCAAATTTACATATCTTACTGCACATCTTATGTTTTTGAAATTAGTCAATGAATCCCATTATTTTGTACTGAAAAAATAAATTAGTTTTGTCTGGAAGAAACTCATGCATTTAAATGAATTATAAATCTAACAGCTGATGCTTAATGTGTGGATAATTATTATTTCACAACTCAATGTCAGGAAAATTTATATACTGTTTGATATTATCTATTAATTAATAAGTAGCTTAGCTCGATACAGAGCTTTCCAAAATTTGTATGTGTTTGGAAATTCTATTTCCCTTACACAATTTCCTTTTATCTTTGCATTGTTATTTCATTGTTACTGACAATGCTTGCTTTTGTCCCTTGGCACCCTCTGCTATATGAAATCTATTTCACATGGTTAACTTACTGAATTAGAGCTTATGGAGATATGAATAAATGTGGGACATCAACAGTGTTATGTTCAAAGTCTTGAATATCTCTTCAGAGACAAGATATTCCCCTCATTGTTTCTTCAGAAAGCATTGTAGAAGACGTTTTAAAGAAATGATAGGCAATTTTGACTGGTATCCTTCAATGTGTATTCAGCAAAAAGTTTATCTAGAAGCAACCTGGTTATAAGTTAGATTTTTATAAAATTCTCAATTATTTTATGTATCATTAAGAAGAAAAGACATACTACCAATTTAACTCTGGTCCATAGATAATTTTTTGAATGAGCTGAGTGCTGATATTTTCATGTGCAACAGTGATTGTAAGACAAATTAAGGTTTGTCTTAGAAGTGTTAAAATATGAAAAATAAGTGTTTTAGAATTGATGAAATAGAATAATGCATATTGAGCACTAAGCATAGTGCCTGATCCAAAATACACATATAGTAAATGCTACAATAATATTATTGAAAACAGAAAATACAAATTAGAAATATATTTAATTTCCAATACTATAAACTTTACATTTAATTTGAATAGTATTGCATTAATTGAGAATGCTTTTTTAAAAATCTAGGCTTGTCTATCAGAAATATGTAGTTTAAGTCGTTCACTCTGGTTTAGGTTTCCTTTTGGAAAAACCAAAATGCTTGGCATAAATAGAAAAAGCAATACTCAGCTCATTGACCACAGGAGTGGTCTCATTGATAGCCATGTTCTCCAAATTCTATGGAGGTAAGCTTGATACAAAATACAAGACCTACATTTAAATTTGAATTTTAGTTAAAGATTTTCTTATAATTGACATGTCCCATGCAATATTTCAGGCATAGTTATACTAAAAAGAGAATTATTCAAGGTTGGGGCGGTAGGTCAAGCCTGAAATCCCAGCACAGTGAGAGGCTGGTGCAGAAGAATGCTTGAAAAGTTTGAGCCCAACTTCGGTCCAACTTGGGAAACTTAGCAACCTAAGAAGAACTTGTCTCAAAATGGAAATTTTTTAAAAGGCAGGGGATGTAGTTCAAGGTGAAAAAAAAACTATGTATAATACCACAAAAAGATGCATTATTTATCTGAAACTTACATTTAACTGGACATCTTAAGGTTTTCCTGGTAACCATATACAAGTCTGTGAAGGACCAGGATGGAAGCCTAAACATGAAATGGACTTTTCACTGGAGGGAAAGCTTGGTTTGGGAGGCTCCATGCTTTTATGGTGAGGGGAAGCAAGGCACTTCAAGGAAAGATGCACTTCACCTGTCCTGTTGCACACTGCAAGCAAAGCCCTGGAAATGAATAGGTGAGGAATGGCCTGGCTGTCTTGCAGTTTGCATATCCAGAGAAATGTGCAGGAGTCCACATGGCCTGAGGGAGGTGTCTGTCCAGCATTGCAAGTGGAAATGGGATCCCACCTCACCATTGTGCTTGCCCTGGGCATTTCTTCTTTGCAGTCTTCTGAGCCCACCTCACTGTCTGTGTGGTTTGCTTTGTAATCTCAGTGAGGACAGAGGATGTGGCCTACTTTAAAAAGATCTTTCACATCAACTTTTATAATATCCAGACATAGATGCCCTTTAACAAAGATATTTTCAACAAATTGTGCTTCAGGATGCATAGCGTTTGACTTTCACTCTTGTTTAAATTTTTAGTGATAATGGTAAAGAAAGTGTAAATGTTTAGGGAAAGTATTTATCTACATCTTTTTAAAAGAAGATTTTAAAGCTTGGGAGCAAGTGGCCTCGAGCCATCCCCTGTAACAGATAAAGAGTTTCTCTTTTGCTCTCTTACATTCTGAATTACCAAATGTCTTGTTGTGTTGTGCTTTCAAAAGTACATAGGTCCCTGCAAATGTGTAACTGCTCTCATTTTTAGGGTTGGACAACTTTATGATGTTCAGCAGATTATTACTTTGCACTACTGGATACATCGAAGTGGTACTCAGGCCATGTTCCTCTGAATTTACCCTTGTACAAAAGAGTGTTTTGTTTTTTTTTGTTTTTTTCTATTTGAGTTTTGAAGCAATCAGATGCTATAGGCATTATCTTGGTCTATTTTGTGCTGCTGTAATAAACAGTTGAGACTAGATAATTTATGAAGAACAGAAGTTTACTTGTCCAGTTCTGGAGGCAGAGAAATCTCTTGTCTTCCATCTGGGGGGTGCTCCTTTCTGCAGAGGGAGACACTGCATGCTTACAGAGCCACAGCAGAAGGATGAGCTAGCTGAGCTGTGTGGGGATTTTCACCAACTTCCAAGTCCCATTCACAGGGAGGACTGGTCCCAGCCTGATCACCTCTTCATATCACTGCACTGCATCGTCTGAATCAAGGACTGCTTACGTTAAATGGAAGCTCACACCAAACACACACACACACACACACACACACACACACACACACTCAATTTTTTCCTTATTATATGTATTGACAAGTACTTGAACAGAGATATCTATGATATGATGCTGTTCTTTAAGCAAAACAGCATTTCAGACAGTCTTCAGTACTTAATTTTTCATTCCCAGGAGAAGGGATGTGTGCAGTTTTAGGGCAGATAAGAAGCATCTGTGATTAGGAGAAGAAATAAGAAAATAAGAATAAATGACTCCCTGCTTAGGCCTTTTGTCACTGTACATTATTAGTTTTGAACTGATAAATACTTTAGTTATAAATGCTGTGGGCTATGTGCTGTGTCTTTCACCTGTCTGAAGATGCCCTGCTTACATCTGACACCACTTTGTTGATGGCTGTCAAGTAACAACTCATAAGAGTAGAAGACTTGCTAAATGGATGCCATTGCTGCTGTTCCACTCACCTAACAGCAAATGAGAATATAAAATACGCAGTGAAACAGCTACCACAGCATGAGTCCTCAAATTGATTCTGTCAAGTGAGCTCCTTGTAGTGAATGAGACCTACTTGATTAATAAGAGAACAGCATTCTATTGAAAAACACAGTGTATGATATATTTATACCCAGCTCAACCATTCAGATCATATTCAAATTTTATGGATGCACTATTCTTTGAATGAGTGGAACCATGATTAGCCTCATGTATTCAAAGTTTTCTGGACACTGAAAAGCTTCACATTCTTAATGAGTTAAAAGCACTTTGTTCCCATATGTATTATCTACTGCTATTTATCAAGCTATCCAAATGTTTAGGGATAACATAGTGTTTAGTGATTTAAAACATAAAAATAAATTAATCTTTATAATTCTGAGAGGTGAGTGCTTCAGCTGGGAAGTTTTAAATTGAGTCCTATGGAGTTGTACCAGGATGGGAGCTGTACCTGCAGTAATCTGAAAGCTTGATGGAGGTAAATGTCCAGGAAGGATCACTCTCACCCCTGGAAGCTGATGCTTACTTCTCAAAGTAAGGCAAGTGAGCTCCCAGAGAGAATGTTTTACAATGAAGTATTCTAGGTGACCCAAACAAAGCTGTAGGATTCTCAAAATCTGGATTTGGAAATGTCAAAAATTCCTCCACCACATTCTGTTAGTGAGGCAAGTCCTAAAGGCCAACCTCATTAAAGGGCAAGAGAATTAGACAATAACGCTTGTTGGAAGAATGGCAAGGTCACATTGCACAAGAGCATGTTGGATGCTTTTTGGAAAATGTAATCTACAGTTACTTGGCATCATTTGCTATGGCTTGATAAGCAAATGAAGCTTTTTATAGTAAGGATTACATAACACCAGTGCTGATTAGAAAAAACAAAAAACATAAACTTACCTAATACTTTTCTTGTGAACTATGATATAGTGTCGCCATAATGTAATTTAGGTTTCCACAGGTTCTAGCATTAATATCTCTCTCTTCTACTCCAGCACTTTTAACAGTACCTAAACTACATTCGCAGCTGCTAACTTCTTTCCTAGGATGCCTTGTTAGACTATCATTCTTCTTGATGGTTTTATAATATAATAAAAATCTTCAGAAGGCACATATGAACAGGCATAAACAGATCAAATTTGCTGAGAAATCTATAAGAAATCACCTTTGTTATTGTACAAATTTAAATCATGGGGAAGGGTTTTAGAGGTAACACGTAGGACGGGCTAAATTACCAAATGCTATTCCTTGAGCCACATTGATATGTTTTTGACAAACAACAAATTAAACAATAAGTTCTCATGCACTTCTGTGCTCAGGAATAAATGGAGTAGAAGCAAATCAATAATTCCAAATAGAAAAAGACAAAAGCAATAACACAATAAAAAATAATTTCCTAGTTTATAAGACAATGGTATAGTGGGTACATGTGGGGACCTCATAAGTATTACTCTAATAAAACTTCCTTCTGGATCAGTGGAACACTCATTATTTTTCAAAATTTGCCATGGGTAGTTACTATTCTCTAGCTACTTTGCCTATGAAAATTGCACTATAAAAAATTGAAACATTTGTAAGAAGAGAAAATGGAAATTTAGGGTAGTATTGATACTTTTTTTGTTACTAATTAAGGTTATATTGTTTAATATATTTTCTTCCTGACCTTGCTAAAGGGATAGAGGACATTTTAACCATCATGACTTTTAAAAGAACCTTCATATTTGTTTCTGGTTTTCCACATGATCTCATCTTTATAGTATCTCCCATTAAAACTGCTCATCAAGTGGTTTGAGTTTATCTTACTACTGAAGAATGTTAAATATCTTTTTTTTGCCAGCACAAGCTATGTCATTGTGTAACTCACTTGAGTTGTCTAATATTTCCTTAATATTTTCCCACAGCACTTGAAATATCCATAAAAATATATATCTACCACATAGTATACTGTGGTAAGGTTGGGAATTTAAAAAATAATTTAATTAAAACTGTGAATAAGAATGAATAGAAAATGAGACAATCTTATTACATGAAAATCTTATGATATGATTATATTAATCTTATTGCCAGCATTGTCTCAAATCGAGGATTAACTCTTTACATATAAAAATATACACACACCGTCTCATTCACTTCAGACTGGAGAGTCATCATTGCTGTTGCCTTTCTTTCAGCACCGTGATCAGCGAGAAGCCTTTATTAGTTCCAGCTGTAAGTGACGACAGGCCTGAGTGGAGAGCTCTGTTTCCAAATGTCATTTATCAATAAATTAAGCCAGAGCTCCTTGGAGAAAGTACTGATTTTAGGGTTGTGGCAGGAATACAGCATGAATCTGGAACATCTTAAAGTGCAGATAGTAAGAATCAGTTGAAAATGACTCAAAAGAAAAAAAAGCTGAGAATTTGGGCAACAGAAGAATAATACAAGTTGTATTAGATTAAAATTTGTAGTATAAATATACACTCTGTATATACACAGCCTGTATAAATGTACAAAGGGCAATGAGTGAATAAATGAAGGAAATATTTACATGATCTTTATTTAGAATTTTATGTTTCAGGAGGGAGAAAACAAATCACTCCCCCTTCTATGCCATCACACACACACACACACACACACACACACACACACACAGACATGTATACACTTCCTGGAACTTCGACTGGATTGAGTGACACCTCTCCAAAGACATATAAAAAGGTAAAAAACACTGTCTCAAGTGGTAAATGTTATTGTCACTAGTGGTTACCCCATGTTCACATCATGTACTTGTATGTTTCAAAAGGGTATTTTCCCTCTTGGTGTTCTTAATTATGAGAACAGTACCACACAACCACATGCTGAAGGGCATTCTACAAAAATACCTGACCAGGACTCTTCAAAAATGTCAGTGTCACGAAAATCAGTAAAAGACTAAAGAGCTGTGACAGATTAGAGGAAATGAAGAAAGTGTGACTGACTGCAGTGTGGTCTCCTCAGTTTGTGCCCGGGAACAGAAAAAGAGCATTGGTGGGAAAGCTAGTGGAAGAAAGGTCTCGAGTTTAGTGAAGAGTCACGTAATTTTTTGCTGTTTTGGTGAATGATAGTGTAAGATGCAGCACCAGGAGAGAGCGCATGGAACGCACACAGCAAAAGCGCACTCGCTGTGGCCCATGCTGCCTGCCCTCTTGCGGTTAGAAGTGTTAACGTGGCCACCTTTGGGCGAGTGCTGTTATGTCAGAGGTAATGTAATGCCACTTCCACATGAGACCTAAAAGTCCTCACCTCATGCTCCTCATTCCTTCCCCATCCAATGGCTGGTGGAAGAGGAATCTCTGGTGCTTTGGAAGCTGGGTATTGTCCAAATGACTCTATGTAAACGGTGCCCAGGGTTGTGACATAGACTCTCGGCGGTGCGGCCTTGAAGCTGGCTCAGTGACAGCTCACTTCCCTAGTGTGTGCAAAGCCTGGGTTAATTCTCTAGTACTGAATGGAAGAAAAGAGAGGGCTTTCCAGGAGGCCGCAGGCCCTTAGAGGCGAGCCCTCAGAGACAAGGGTGCCCGCCCATCTTCTCTCTCTGTGCTGTGAGTGAGCTGTGACCCTTGCTCCCACGCGCACTCCGTCAGGATGTGGCACCATCTGTGGCCCTCACCAGAGGCCACGGTAGGGGGCTGCCTTAGATTGCAAACCTCTAAATTCCCCAGCTAAATAAACCACTCCTACCTCATGAGTAACCTGTGGCTGGGATATTTTGTTGTATAATAAAAAAAGCAAATCTGTTTAATGTAACAGCAAGACTTAGAAATTTTGACTTCCTTAGTATAGCTCATTTTCAAGAAAATTATAGTGCCAATGTTTAAGTATAACAACATGATGTCCATATATCACCTAACTATTTTCTAGAATGGATGTATCAGTCACACTCTGGCCAGCCGTAAATGAATTGTTCAGGGTCTTATTATAGTCCATGAAGCTTAAATATGATGGTATTTTAAATACTTATGAATCAATTTTGAGTTTTTATTTGTGGAGTATATAATTATGTGATAGACAATTCATTTCATCTTTTCAATTAGCGATAGTTTTTATTTTCTTGAGAATTTCAGATATATTTACCATCTTAAACCTTTTCTAGTCTTATACTTTGCAAATACTGATTCATTATTTTAATTTCATATTGGATATAGAATATGATTTATACAGTTTCAGAGATTATACTTAATTTTCATGAATTCTCCCTATATTTTGTTTTTATAAGGACTTTGGATAGCCCAAAATACAATAGGCATTAGCTTATACTTTCTTTCATTTTTAATATAACCCATTTTTTACACTAACCCATAATTCAGGTGAAATTTATTTTTCTATGTGAAGTAAAGATTTAATTTTCTTTCTGTTAATAGGTAACTAGTAATCTCTTATATACTAATACTTTCTCCTCTGATTTATAGTGTCACTTCTATTTTATGTTATGATAAATCTGTTTTCTAAAATGCTCAGTTCTTATATTACCTTTTACTGAAAATTCTAGTGCATTTTAGTCACACTGCTTTTGTTTATGCAATTTGCACCACCATACCATTTTACTACCTGTTTAACTAAAGACATGATTGTTCTAATTATGTAATATATTTTATAACCTTATGCTAAGGCTTTCATATTGAAAAATCCAGTTTGCTCATGGTGATAAAACTATGCGTTGTTTACTGGCATTGTATTTCTGTGTGGCACCACTGTTAATAGATGCATTTTATCTAGTGTGTATGTGAGTGTACATGTGTGTATGTTATTATCACCGGTTTTTATAATATAGTTGTACAAGTGAAGAAATTTGAAGTGGTCCATCTTTTTTTGTACTCTGGATCTGTGGTTCCTCTATGCACTAAATTGCAAGCTCCATGAGAATAAAGATTATACTTTCCTGGCCAGCCACCTATTCTGAGTGCTTAGCACCTCCCAATATTTAAGAGTTTATGAATAAATTTGCTAAGGTTGTACTTTATCCATTATTTTAAAAGTTTAAAATTTTCATTGTTAAAATTATTCTTAGCCTTGTGAAGGCAGGGACTTTACTATTTAAAAATCCTTTATGAATTTTTAAATTTTATTTAATAATTTGTGTTTCCCAGAAAATATATAATTCAAATTTTAAACATATTATTACAAGTTTGTAAATTATCTATATACGTAGAAATATTTACTTATCTGTTTTATAAAATTTATCTTTATGTACTATAGCTTATATTATTTAAGAAAAATATTTTGGTTCCTGTAACCCAACTGACAGTTCCTCCTTTTCTGTATCACAACCGGCATGTTGTTTTGTTCTCATCATTGAAGGGAATTAATAATATTTGCCAACCATCAGATATACTAATATTTGCTCTACTCACTGGTACTTGATGCTGTTGCATTCCTCCCGCCAGGTCTAGCACTAACAGTCCTTTCTGTGTAGTTGCCAGTGTAGTAAGTTTTGCTGGACTCTGTCTCACGCTCCTGCTTTCACTGCCCACATTTTCCTCAGGTCACAGTGAAAGATATGTGATGCTAGTATTTTAAATGAAGATGTCAAAAACTGAGACTAAAACACTGCATGTGTCTTCCATGCTGAATTTGCTGAAAACAGTCTCCTTGATGTCCCAGCTCACTCAGGACCATGTTCTCAAATACAGCTTTTAAAAGCCATGAGACTTGCGTGATTTTGTTCAGATGTTAACATTTTAGACACTTGACAGGACATTCTTGGTTCTAGCAGGGTTTCTGAACACAATTGAAAGAAAGGGCAAGTGCTCACCAGCAATGTGCAGTGAAGAAGGGAGGACGCTGGTCCCTGAGGTTCCAGGATCTTCTCTAGTCTGATGCTGTGTCTGGCTGCTGCTATTATATTGCATTCAGTTAGGCACCTGCAACTTTATATTGTTTTATTAGTAACACAAGGGCAGGTTTGAGTCTATGCTTTTTCTCCTCACCCTCAGCAAACAGACACTGCCATTTTGGATCCAGGATATTCTGAAACAAACTGCAGATGAGAAATTAAAATATCCCAAACTGTGAAACTGATTTGGCTTCAGTTGTTTTCACTGGGCAGTGTGAACCTGCAGTGTGGTGGAGGGTGTTGTGTGTTGGTGTCTTGTGCATGTTTTTCATTTGATTTTAGTTCTCCTTAGTTCCTGTCCCCCACTCCCCATGGTAACTGCAGTTTTGGGCTTCACAGGGATGGGAACTTTGGAGAGAGAAGAGAGGTTGAAGAGTTTCTGTTTGAGCTGTAAAGTCTGCATCAAGCTTTCTGGGATGACATGTACAGAGCCAAATGTCATTGCATCTTTTGTGGGATGTAAGGATTCTCTCCTGAGCCTCTCTCTTTTTACTTTCTTGACTCAGGCAAGATATTCTCCTTCTGAGGTGCTGCTGCTGTCCTCTCGTCATTCTAGATGGCTCTGCTGACACTAAACAGAACTTGATTCTGGTTTTTTTTTTGCTCTTCATGAGGAAAGTTTATACATTTCTAGCCTATTCAAATTGGCAATACATACCAATTTCAGTGTCTTATACAGGAATCCAAGAGTATAGTTCAGGCAACGCTTTTCTAAAATCTGAGTTTTTAAAAATATCTCCCTTTCTAGACTTGTTAGAAGGATGCATCCCTAACCTGGCCTGTCAGTGGCTGGCATGTGGGCTTCTCCACACAGGGCTAGTTTTCTCCACTGATGCCTCTTCTCCCTCCACAGCGCCTTCTTGGATCCTTCACTGGGATGTTGACTCCAGTAGTTATGCAACAAGTTTGTCATTATTGATCTTGCAAATTCTTCGTATCTACAATGTGGTACTCAGAAGAGCTCCATTTTGGTTAAGTCAGGATGCTAAGAATGAGCTAGAGAGAGTAGGAAAGGGAAAGGAAGGGAAGTGTGGAGGGATGGGAAGAGGGGAAGGGAGAAAGAGCATAGCTAGGTTAAAATGTTTTGAGATGCTGGGCTCTGAGGTGGTAGCTGTACTCATATTGTTATTGCTGCTGCTGCTGCTGTATTTGACAAAATTTTAAAATAATGTATATCAAATTGTTGGCAAAATCAGTACATTTTAAAGGGAAAATTTCAGTAAAGTTATCTAATAAAGATTCCTTTCTGTTGAAAGTAACACCAGATGTGTTTCCATAACTTCTTTATCATAATCATGCATTAATATTTTTTTCTTTTCAGTTATAAAGTACAAGAGAGATAACTGGATACATATCAGTACCGTATCTTTAATTTGAGATAATAAGTGCTAATACTTTTGAAGTTTAATTTGAAAATGAAGTTTAAATTGAAAACAGTTTCTCATTTTTTTAAAAACTATCTTCACAGCTGGGGATATAGCTCAGTGGTGCAAGTACCTACCTGGCAAGCACGAGGTCGTGAGTTCAATTCCAGATACCAAAAAGAAAAAAAAAAAGAAAATTATAATTCAGAAGGAGAGTGCTAACAAGCATTTTAGGGCTAGGGATTTAGCTCAGTGGCACAGAGCCTGCCTGGCAAGTGCAAGGTCATGAGTTTGATTCTTGGTACCGGAAGAAAAAAATAAAAATAAAAATAAAAAAGAAACTATCTTTGCAAATTATACTTCTAGAATTATAGGGATTATTCTATACAAAACAAAAGAGAAGCAGATGATAAACTGTAACAACAACTTACAAACATTTTCAGAAGTGAAAAACAATAATATAAAATGTTTTAAAGCTAAATAGGCAATTGTGGAATCATCTACTTGGATTCAATATAAGCATTTTAATATGTAGTAAATAACATGATAGCATATCAAGATTTAAAGAATTGTTTTTACAAAACTTGCTGTGCTAGGGGAAAGTGCATGAATCATTCCATGCATATTACATTTAATTAGTTTCTTGTTGGAACACATCTATAGGAGGAAATGACCATATATCTTGTATCTCTGAAATTGATGTGTATATTTAGGACGTATTTTTTCATTTTCCTAATGAATAGTTTTATGTTTTTTCCATTGTGGTACAATGCAGCTTACTGATAGACAGTATTATGACATTTTCAGAAGATGTGTAGCCTAGGAGAATTAGCCTCACAAGTGTTTACTGGTTGTATTTTTATTCAGTAATTCAAGGTTCAGGATCTTGATTTAGGAAGCAGTGTCCACCTACACAGCCTCGCTACTCTCAGGAACTCATACCATGGTGTGATTGCAAAGTAAACTCACAAGGTCATAATCCCAGAATGCCTCATTAATGGGAAGAGCAGACATTTAAAGATAGACCTCACTGACACTGTGTATTCCTGGTCCTGGACCAGACCATTTCAGATCACTCTGAAAAAGGTGAGTAAAACTGAGCTGCTGCTTGAAAGTAATTTGTCTTTCAATTCTTACCTAGGAATAAAAATTCGGCCTAAAAATTCTATGCGTGAAGCTTTATTATACATATAAAACTCAGAGCAATGAAATTGCCATGGCTTTGAACTAGATTTTTGAATGATTCTTTGTGAGATATTTGGAGATAAGCCCCCACACCCCTTTTTTTAAATACAGAATTTAGTTTGCATATTTTGTAACAATGCAAATAAGATTGGAATCCCTGGTTATCCTCTAATAAATGTCTAAATTAGATACTAGGTACAGTATTGAAACTTTCTGAGTTTATAAATTTGATTCTGATGATGGTATAGGAATTACATTGATTCTCATATTTACACATATGTGATTCATTTTGTCAGTAATTTAATATTAAAAATAATGTCCCATATAAACCTTTCAAATCATAGTTTGTTTCTAGGATTTAATTTGTGAAAAGATACCAGAAAGGAGTAACATATTCTTATTCAATACAAAGTGTGAGGTCTTGGAATAAGGAACTGGGTCTTAGCGCCACATCCACCAGTGAATGTTTTGCAATTCTAAACAATAACAAATTTTTAGGCTTCTAATATTTGGTTTTTAAATATTTCATGAGATATTTAAATGAATGAGTTACTGTATATCAAATTTGTGAAAGTGTGTTCTGAATTTTAATCTAAGTAATTTTAGCAGTATTAGGTATATTGCCTATTGAAGTGCTTTATGTACATTTTCATGGAGTTGGAAATTCTGTTTATTTAACGTATATTTAATAAAGAGGTTCATATCTCTGTGCTTCTATCAGGAAGAAAATGATACTGGAATATTCCATTGTGAAGCTGTGATTTCCTTCTCTATCAAGAAAGAAAGGAAGGAAGCAAATGAGCACAATTCTAGAGCTAGGAAAATGGCAAAAGCATATACCATGGAAAGAGAACAACTCTGTAAAAGGTTCTTTGTAGTTATCCTAAGCAGTTTAAATGTGAATGTAGGGTCTTAGGTCCATAGGAGCAGCTTTGGTTTATCTTTTTGGAAGGTAGCAATATATTCTAAACTTTCACATTTTTTTACCTTTTCTTAAGAAGACAAAAAAAGAGATCATTTCCTGTCTCGAGTATTCCCTAAAAGATACGATAGAGATTATCTTGCCTTTGAATTGGAGAAGGCAAAGGCATACAAATATGGTTATGCTCATATATTAAGTACATTTTGCTTCAGAATATGAGATATACCAACATATGCATAAGTCAGAAGTAATTTTTACTTGGCAGCCAGACTTGGTCATTATAATATTTTAGGTCTCAACTGTTAATAAATTTGTGTGCTAGAGGCTTAAGCTTTTTTTTTTTTTTTTTTTTTGGTTTTTCTCCGGTACCGGGAACCGAACTCACGACCTTGCGCTTGCCAGGCAGGCGCTTTGCCGCTGAGCTAAATCCCCAGCCCCGAGGCTTAAGCTTTTGAATGGATTTTGGAAAAAAATAAATAAACTGAATATGAGCATTTACATTTAGAGAGACCTGATAAAAGCAAGGATCTTTGCTTTGGGATGGCAGAAGGGTAGATTAACTCATTTGGATGGCATTTTGCTTCTCTGCACTGTATTCACTCCAGAAGCGAGTATTCTGAGTGTGAGTTGGAACTAGGACTTGGAAAATAGAAACCGCAGTCATTGGCTGTCGCTACTTTTTTCTTTCTCTTTCCAAGAGTATCACTGAAATGTGACTATTTTCCCTTTTAGATGACAGCTGTCAAGAGTCTCCAATTCTGCCCAGTGTAGCTATGCTTTTGAAAATCTTTTAATATTTCATTTTAGTTTTGATTAACAAGTATTGATTGTACATATCTATACCATTCAATATGATACACCAAATGATCAAATCCACTGGTCAAACCTAACCTTATTTATGTTGCCTCCCCTCCCCACCCTTCCCAAACTCCAGTGATCATTAACTTTTGATATGTCCGTTTCTTTGGCCAAACCTTTCCCATAAATTTATAGGAAATAGGGTTATTCTTCCAGAGCATGGGTTATTAGATTGCCATTTAGAGTACAGGACTACTCTATAGTAAAACTGATTCCAAAGATCAATATAAGAACATGCCATGTATCAACTGTTAGGCTGTCTTCTCTCTTAAAAGGATTCTCCCATATGGAATTTTCAGTAATGGGTGGAAGAGGTCTTGTATTATTACTTATGTCTATTTTTAATTGTAGTAAAACATCCATAATATAAAATCTACCATATTAACTATTTTGAAATGGGTACTTTGGCAGTACTGAGTACATCACAGTGCTTCGCCACCGATCTCCAGAGCTCTTTTCCCCTTGCAGAACTGAAGTTCTGTGCTTGTTAAACAACTTAACTGTTCCTCTCTCCAGCCAGCTGTGGGAGTCACCACTTCGCTTTCTGTCTCTGTGAGCTTATCTGCTTTAAGAACCTCAAATAAGTAGATTCATAAAGTATTTGTCTCTTTGTGACTAGTTTCACTTAGCATGGGGCCATAAGGTCAAACATAGTGTGTTTGAGAATTTTCTTCTTGAATAATATTGCACATATTTAACATACTTTGTTCATTTGTTGATTGACATTTGGGTTGGTTCCGTGTTTTAACTACTGTGAGTAATGCTGTCATGAACACGAGTGTGCTGACATCACTTCAAGCCTCCACTTTCTTTTTTTTTTTTTTTTGGGTTTTTCTCCGGTACCGGGAACTGAACTCACGACCTTGCGCTTGCCAGGCAGGCGCTTTGCCGCTGAGCTAAATCCCCAGCCCCCTAGCCTCCACTTTCGAGTCTTCAGTATATAGTCAGAAGTACAATTGCTGGATCATGTAATTCTACTTGGGATACTTTGAGAAGCAGCCTTAGTGCTCCATTGCAGATGCGCTATTCTACGTTCCTACCAGCAGTGCCTGGGTGCTCCACTCTCTCCACATCTTTGCCAGAGCTTTCTTTTTCTCTTTCTCTCCTTCCTTCTTTTTCTCTTTCCTCCCTCTTTCCCTCCATCCCTGTCTTCCTTTTCCTCTCTCACTTTTTTGCTTCCTCCCTCCCTCCCTCCCTTCCTACCTTCCTTCTTCCCTCCATCCCCCTTTTCTCTTTCTTTCTTTCTTTCTTTCTTTCTTTCTTTCTTTCTTTCTTTCTTTCTTTCTTTCTTTCTTTCTTTCTTTCTTTCTTTCTTTCTTTCTGGCAGCCATGATCTTCCGTGTAAATTGGTATCTCATTGTGGTGTTGTGCATTTCCCAGGTGACTAGTGAGAGTGAGCATTTTTTCATGTGTTTGGCTATCACTTGTATATTTTGGGAAAATATCTGTTTAAATTCTCTGGACAGTTTTTAATAAGGTTATATGACTGTATTATCACTGATTTACAGATGATTCTTTAAGATAAAACTTTGAAACAGAAATAAACTAAATAGAAATATCACAAAATTATAATATTGTTTATATCTGTGTAAAGTTATGCAGTAGACATGAGGCATGCTTTTTTTGAAATTCAAGAAAAGCACAAAAAAATTACGGTATGACTATCTGAAACATGTTTTTTGATTTTTTTTTACAGCTGTCCTTTGCCTCTCATTTACATCCAATTTTGTTCCTTTGTCCCTCATGTGTAGTAATGCCTGTTACAGAGTAAAAGTGAAAATTCTGGTATTCATTTTATCTGCTGCATGAAAACATTTTATGTAGTGCCTATAGCTAAGACTCCTATAAAGAGATTTGTAAATATTGTGGTAATTCTTTAATAACATGGGTGTTGCTATGTATTTTATGTAGAAAGGGTAGAAGAATTCAAGACACTCAGATGTTTTTAGGTGAGTGATTTTCTCAGACTCTATAGTCAGATAGTGTCTCTTATCTTTAGATCTTTTAAAAATTGGCACAAACTGTGTAGCTGCTGTGACACTTACCCAGGTTGCAGAAAAGCTTTGATGCTGCATTGATCAGTGTTAACTAATACATTTTCTCCCCTAAAAATTAAATAGATACCATTTTTTCAACATCCAAAAAATAACAACAGCTTTTCTCTTGAGGCCTATTTCCTGTGCTACAACTGACATTGGCTTTTTTTCAGGTTTTCTTTGGCCATGACATTTTAAATAAAGAGCTCTGTAAGCCCCACTCCCAACTCTAAATTCTGCCTCAAAATGTACCAGAAATTCACTTATATTATTTTATCCCTATTTCCTTCTTGTGTTCAGGGGATTTGAGGTATTTCACAGTTACTGCTATGATAATTATATGTTTTGTTCCTAGTTCTCAGAAACCAGTCATGCTTTCTTAATCAAGAGCTGACTCATCGAATGAATAAGTACTGAATCCTACGAACAGTACACTCTAGCAACCAGATTCCACTCTGTTTTGTGATGCTATAACAAATTATACATCATTAGTGACAAAAATGGGATGGGTCACTGTTCCTTTTAACAATTTCAAGGAAAAATTTTCTTATAAATTTTCATTGACCAGCTCTTCAGAAAATTCCCAACAAAATGCTTTCCTGGGACACAAATTGCTGATATAGTGATGTGACATATACTAATAATATTTGTATAACAATTTATTCTTCTTATATAAATACTTGAAAAGTAATTGCTTTTCCACTTGAGATAACAAATGAGTATGCTTATTGCTGAATGAGAACACTGTCTTAAAATTTATTCTATGATTAGAAAAGTAGCATATACTTTATATGGACATTTCAAAAGAATATTTTAAAAAGAGTTCTTCCTCAGTTTATCATTTAGAAGCAGAGTACTTACATTTCAGTGTATATATTTTTCCATAAAGTACCCAGAAGGGCAATAGCTGGGTTAAATGGAACCTCTAATCCTAGGTTTTTTAGGAATCTCCAAACTGATTTCCACAATGGTTGCACAAGTATACACTCCCACCAACAATGGAGAAGAGTTCCATTTTCCCCATAGCCCCTCCAGCAAGTGTTATTGGTTGATTTCTTGATGATAACCATTCTTTCTGGGGTGAGATGGAATCTCAGTGTTGTTTTAATTTGCATCTCTCAAACGACTAATGATGTTAAACATTTTTTCATATACTTATTGCCATTTGTATTTCTTCACCTGAGAACTGTGTATTCATCTCAGATGCTCATTTTCAGGTTGAGTTTTTGAATTTAGGGAGGGTCTGATTTTTTCAGTTCTTTTTATGTTCTATGTATAAGTCCTTTGAGTCTACATGCTAAAAATTCCCCACTCTGTAGGCTGTCTTTCATTCTGCTGGTGATTTCTTTTGCTGTGTAAAAGCTTTTTAATAGGATAAGATCCCAGTTATTGATTCTTTGTATTATTTCCTGTGTGATCAGGGTTTTGTTTATGAAACCTTTGGGTACCCCTATGTCTTCAAGATTTCTACCTCTTTTCTATTCCAGCACAGTTGGTGTTTGTCTTTTAATATTTAGATCTTTAATCCATTTTGAATTTAGTGCATAGTGATAGACATGGGTCTAATTTTAGTCTTCAGCATGTGGAAAGCCAGTTTTTCCAACATCATTTACTAAAGAGGCTATCTTCTTCCAGTGAACATACTTGGCCCCTTTGACAAAGATAAGGTGGCTGGCTGTGTTTGTAATTGTGTCTGCATCTTCTAACCTGTTCCACCGATCCTTGGGTCATTTTTTGCCAGTATGTCTTAGTTACTTTTCTCTCATTGTTGAGCCAAAATACCTGATGCCCAAAATTAAGGAAGGAAAGGTTTATTTACCTCACAGTTTGTGGAGGTTTCAGTCCATACTTGGCTGGCTCCGAGGCATAGTGGCACATGGCAGAGGTCAGTCATTCATAGAGGTGGAAGATAGCAAAAGCAACCAGAGCAAAAAAAGGAGGAATGGTGGCAAGCAGCCTCTTTCTTTCCCTTACATATGCAAACTATTTTCCCCCTGGGCAGGCGTAGCTCTCACACCCATAATCCCAGAATTGGATTGTGGATCAATCATAAATCTAGAAGCCCACCCTATGATGCATAAGGTTTTGGGGGAACATGCAGACACAAACTATAACACAGTACCATGCTGTTTTATCACAGTAGGTTTGTAGTATAATTTTAAGTCAGGAATTTTAATGCCTCTGCCTTACCTTTGTTGCTGAGCATTATTTTGTTATTCTAGGTCTTGTCTGGTTCCAAATGAGTTTCAGGAATGTTTCCTCTAGTTCTATGAGGTATACTGATGATATTATGATTGTGATTGTATTGAATCTGTATAATAATTTTGGGAGTATGGTCATTTTTACTATGTTGGTTCTTATTATACATGAGCAAGGGATATCTTTCTATTTTCTAATATACTCTTCAATCTCCTTTTTCAGAGTACTGTAATTTTCAGTGTATAGATCTTTTACTTCCTATGTTAGATTTATTCCTAAGCATTTCATTTTTTTAGATGTTATTGTGAAGGGTTTGGTTTTCCTAATTTCTAGCACAATGAGTTTGTTGTTTGTGTACAGGAATGCTATTGATTTTTTAGTGTTGATTTTGTGTCCAGCTACACTACTAAATTTGATTATTAAATCTACAAGTACTTTGATGGAGTTTTGGGTGTCTTCTATGCAGAGTATCATGTCATCTGTGAATAATGATAATTTAACTTCTTCCTTTCCTGTCTTATTCTTTTTATTTCTCTCTGTTGTCTAAGTGTTATAGCTAGTGTTTCCAGAACTATATTGAATAGGAGTGGTGATAGTGGATATCCTTGTCTTGTTCCTGATTTTAAAATGAAAGCTTTCAGTTGTGAACCCTCCCTGCATCCCTGGTATGAATCCAACTTGCTCATGATGAATAATGTTCATGATTTGCTGCCTTCTGTTTTCCAGTATCTTATTGAGGATTTTTGTGTCTATGTTCATTAGGGAGATTGGCCTGTAATTTTCTTGTTTGGTTGGGTCCTTCTGTGGCTTTTTTTTTTTTAATCTGGGTAATGCTAGCTTCTGGGAAAGATTTTGGAAGTATTGCTTCCCTTTCAGTTTCATTAGAGAGTTTCAACATTAGTGGTATTAGATCGTGTCTAAATTTCTTTAAGAATTCAGCAGTGAATCCGTCATGACCTGGGCTTTTCTTTGTTCTTAAATTTTAAATTACATTTTCAATTTCATTGACTGATATTGTGTTATTTTCAATTTTTACAGCTTTTTTATTCAGTTTTGGCAATTCATATGTGGCTAGGAATCTATCAGTTTCTTCTGTGCTTTCACTCTGTATAAAGGACTGTTTCTTGAAGTAGGTATTGATGATCTGGATTTCTCCAGGAACCATTATGAGTTCACCCTTTTCATTCCTAATTGTTTGCATTTGAATCTTTTCTTTCCTCTTTTTGATAAAGTTGGACTTTATGAATTTTCTTCAGTCTTTCAAAGAACCAACTTCATTCCTAATTGTTTGCATTTGAATCTTTTCTTTCCTCTTTTTGATAAAGTTGGACTTTATGAATTTTCTTCAGTCTTTCAAAGAACCAACTTCATTCCTAATTGTTTGCATTTGAATCTTTTCTTTCCTCTTTTTGATAAAGTTGGACTTTATGAATTTTCTTCAGTCTTTCAAAGAACCAACTCTTCAATCCATTGATTCTTTGTATTGTTTTCTCAGTCTCAATTGCATTAATTTCTGCTCTGATCTTTCCTCTCTTGTATGAGTTTTGCATTTGATTTGTTCTGCTTTTTCTAGAAATTTGAGCTTCAACATTACATTGTTTATTTGAGCTCATTCTGTTTTCCTGATGTGAGAATTCACTAACATAAATTTCCCTCATATGATTGCTTTCATTATATCCCATAAGTTCTGGTATGTTTTATTGGCATTATCATTTATTTATAAATATTGTTTAATTTTGTCTTTAATTTCCTTTGTGACTCTTTGTTCAAGAGAGTGTTGCTTAATTTCCATGTGCTTATGTAGTTCTTCTGGTTTCTTTTGCTGTTATTTCTCAATTTTATTGTACTATGGTCAGATAATATGCCTGGGATAATTTCAGTCCCTCTGCATTTACTTAAGGCATGTTCTATGGGTTAATATGTGGTCTATTTTGGAGAACATCCTATGTGCAGCTGAGAAGAATGTGTATTCTGATGTTGGGTGGAACACTCTGTAGACATCTACTAAGTCCATTTGTTCATAGGTTTGTTTTAATTCTGATATTTCTTTGTTGATTTTTTTTGTCTAGTTGATTTATCTGATTGTGAGAGCAGGGTATTAAGTGTCCCATTATAAGCGTTGTGTTAATGCTTATTTGATTTTTCATGTCCATTAATATTTGTTTTATGTACTTGGGTACACTGGCATTTGTTCCATATATATTTATGAATGTTTTCTCTTTTTGGAGATAACAATCTCTTTATCTTTCATCTCTTCCCTTAGCAAGTGTGTAGTGACCTTCTTTGTTTTGATCAGTTTTTTTTTCTATTATCCTTTCTAATCACTGCTCTATCTAAACTTTTCTTCAGTGCAAACTATTTGTTAAAAGTATATATTTTAATATATTTCCTTTTTGTACCATTCACATTATTTGATCTGTAGACATTTTAACTTTAAAAGGATTTTAATGCACTGGGGTATTTTTCTAAAAATTTCAGCCAGGCAATAGTATACTTTGGAAAGTACTTACATGTTCAGTTATGTGTCTTCTAGTTAAGAGAATATTTTCCAGAATTTTATGTAACTCACTACACATTATACTCTGGAAATCTTAATGTACATCTTATGAGAAGGCTACTTGGATTAGCTACCTCCATCCTGACCGATGACATTCACAGGATTAATGGGAAGGTTAGTGTGTGCCTCTTGAGAAAAGCATGATTTGGATATTGATACAAGAAGAGAAAACCAATTTGCTTTCAGTGAACCATAGCAGACTAGGGACAACATGTGCTTGAAAGAAATAAAAGGTACATTGTTCAGAATTTTATCCCCTTATCTCTTATTTCACATCATTTTTCATCTTCAAGTGTGATGATCTGTGGAGGAACTGGGTTATCCAAAGAGAGTGCCAGTTATTTATAGCTACAAGAGTTTTCCAAGCTGCTAAAACTTTTTTCACTTTTGTTTCAAAAATCAAGCAATTCACTCATGTGCTATTGGATAATATGGTGTAACTTATTTTTCATTATTATGTAAATTGATCAATGTTAAAGAAAATGAAAGAACAAATTTTCATCCTTTTTTTGCTGCCAAAGTTATATCCCTTCTGTTATACATTCAACTAACTTTCTTTCCTAATCTAATTCCCAACTCTAGGAATGTAGAAATTGATTTGTACAATATAAATATGACAGTTTTATTTAAGTTAAGATTCTGATAAATGGTTCTTCTCTGTTTAAATTCCTTTATTGTTAGACACTTATGCCTTAGTTGCATATTTATTACTACATCAACTAAATACTGTTTTTTCTGTTGTCAAACTGTATTTATTTACTGTTCTAAGAATAGCAAGGCTATTCTCTATGCTTCTGATACTGAGGTATGCAAACAAAATGAATTTCCAAATGTAAACTCAACATAATCGTTTAGTGAAGAATTTCACCTCCTGTTTTTCATATATGATGTCTTGTATTTTCCCCAAAATTACAATGGACTATTTTCTTGATGCATTTTAATGTAAATCCAGACAAAAATTTACATTTCAGTTCTCTCCCTTCTTTATGCAAAATCTGACAGTAAGTCTTCACTATGTCTTCTCCTATAATTTTTTTGAAACATTTCATATCAGTTAGGTGTGTGAATGTAATCATCATTATTATAAAGTTTTACATAATTCCATGTTATCAGATCTTCTTCTTATCCTGGAAGCAGCTATAATCTCTTTTGTGCATTCTGTGAGCATATGAATGTATAGATATATTTCTAAATTTTAAGCATATATATTTATGATTTTTTAAAAAGTTTTATTAGTACTGTATATGTTTGCATTACATAATAATTATATTCCTCATGTGGAGGTAATACATGAATGTAAAGCATCTTAGTTCCTTTCTTTTTCCCCTTCCCTCAATCTCTCGATCCCTTGCCCATTTGAGAGAGATCTGTCTCCCTATTTTCATTATTTCTTTTTTATTTTGCACTTTATTTGTAATTTGGGTTTCTCATAAAAGAGAAACCACGCAAAATTTAAGCTTGTCTGTCGATTTATTTTACTTAACTTATGCTTATAGGTTAAAGATACCTTGAAAGAGTGAATATAATCATTTTGAATAGGAATTAGAGCACTGTGGATCACGAGCTAAATCTAATTTGATGCCCGATTTTGTAAATAAAATCTTAAAGAAACAGCCATGGTAATTATCATGTATATTTGTGCATTCTTCTACCAAGGCAAAGTTGAATATTTGTGGCTAAAACCGTATGATCCATGAGCCTGAAATGTGATCCACCTCTTTCTACAGAAAAAGTTTGCTAACTCTTGACCTAGAAAATTATATGATTAAGTGCTTAATAAATATTTGTTAGACTAGTGATTAATATATCAATGAATAATTTAACAATTACTAGCTTAAAATCACTGATTTGTGGGCTACATTATTTTTATTGCTTTAAAATGTAACAATTGTGTTTAATGTATGACACTACAAAACTATTAATATAAGTAGCTCATATTTTTCTTCTCCATTAATGTCTATTGATGTTGCTAAATACAAGGAATGCATATATAAAGTTCAGTAACTGGATACTTGTAAAACATTTTTGTGATTCTTTTCACAAAATAAAGTCTTTTAACAAACATATGCACAGATAGAAATTATAAATTTTTTTTACTACAGTTTACATCTTATTTTTCACTTGGAAAATTTCCACAGTAACGCGTACATATTCTATGTACTACATCTTATTAACTGCACTGTATTCCTTAAGAGTAGGCATTCTGGGCCCAGACTGTACGGGTTCACATCTCATTTATATCACTTTGTCATTGCAGGATCTTTAGCAAAACTACCTTTATTTGCTTTTCATCTTTAAATACAATGATACTACCTCCAGTATTTCCATGTGAGCTAGGCAAAATTATATAAATTATGTGCTTTAGCAGGTAAGTAGTGTAGAAAATGCTAAGTGTCCACTGTTTTGTTTATGGTTTTGCTTTGGACACTTGTTCCCAGTATTTTTGTCATTACAGTTTTATAAAGGATATCTTTTTTAGAATAGTTTGGAAAACTTGAGTCAAATCTGTATGGTAAGTTCCAGCTTGTAGGTTTCCTTAGTTCAGAGGGTGTTCATTTCAATTTGTAAAAACTACTATCAAATTATTTTTCATAAATTGCGCTTCAGTGTATCACAACACTAATGTGAGCTCTACATTTGTCTGCAGTTGATATCATGAAACTTTTAAATTTGCCAATTGCACTGGTTAAAATGATGCTTTTCAAATTTCCTTATTGTAGTCATGATGAATATCTTTTATACACTCGTTGGTTTGTATATTTTGGTCTGGAAAGTACATAGTTATATTTTATATCCAATATCTATTAGAATGGTTTATCTTCATCCTTTTTATATGTTAACATAAATACTCATATATACGTAGGATTTTCCCAGATAACATGTTTTTCATTGGTATTTGACATATTATTTTTCTATGCTAAAGTCTTCTAACTTCCATCATATTTACTAAGCTTTGCGGTAAACTGGTCTTGGTTTATTTCTTACTGTTTTTTTGTGTCCTATTACTATTTGTAGAATCATACATTTGATTACTTGACTTGAGAAGGCAAATACTAGAACATCTTTTGTCATAGTTTTCCCTAAGTGTTACTCACTTTTTAATGTTATTGTAAGTGGTGTTGTTAAAGCTGTTCATTTCTGATTATTCATTGCTTTTTTTATAGAAATGCCAGACTTTTATATGCTGATCATATAGCCTGCATTGCTGTAAACTCACTTACTTATTTGTACTAGTTTGCATAGACTTCTCAAGATTTCTATATATATTACATTCTTTCTATGAATTAAGATGCCTACTTTTTTTTATTACAGTACTGTTTGTTTCTCAGTCTTATTACATTACTGAACTTCCAATAAAATGTAGAACACAACAGATGAAAACATACTTATTTAATTCTTGAGTGTACAGTAAATGTTTTGAGTTTCACTTTTCCAGTCCATGTGTGTAGAACACATGTTTTGTTGATTTGTTCCCAAATAGTCTTAACTGGCCACGGCACAGGGTATAATTCTTCCTATAGCTTAGAATTGCCTGTGAGAGTCAGTTGTTCTCCTGGGTTTCGTTTCTTTCAGTTAATGTGAAAGTGGTATTTTTTTAATCAAAAATATTCCTCAAGCAAAATCCACCCCTCCTTTTTGAGTTGGTTTGCTTCATTTAAGCAAAAGATATTTTCCCAATTTTCAAAATGCTTAGCCTTATTATTTTTTCAAAGAAATTTTGTCAACACTCTTAATGTTCACCCACACTTTGACTAGATTTATTCTTTATTTTACTGTGCCAATAAGGTTTAGTTGCTATTCTTTCACCTTGCCCTAGGTGACTTTGGATAGAACTTCTATCACTACTTTAAAAGTTTTTATAGTTGGTAATAAGATGGAGCAGGTAGATGCCATTGTGAAAGCTGGTGTCCTGGATGTTAAGTATGCTCTTCTACTGGTAGAAATTCTTGGTAATTCTCTGTAGCCTATTAAGGTAGTCAAATCCATACTTGCTTCTAAGTTACAAAATGGTAAGTAGTCTCACAGTAAAAATATTCATCAGTGATGTTAAGAATTACATGTTGACCTAAAAAGTATATCCCAGCGGATGTTTCACTGAGAAGCATACAACAATATCTCAAAAACATCAGATTTTCATATTCTCAATATTGTCTTTTTGTAGACCTTCTTTCTTCCCAGTACATGATGACATTTTACTGATCCATTTATCTTCATGCTCCAGGATAAATGCTGCAAAATTTGCTAACTAGTCAATTAACTAACATTTGTATTTTTAGTTTTAGAAGTATTACTCAAACTTGGATGTATTTAATAAATGCAGTAATCAAATGTATATTCAAAGCAACTGTTTATTATTCTAGACTGTATCTTTTACTGAGTTATATATACTATGTCTTATTTAGACTTTTTCTTTTCTGTATCTCAAAATATTTTCTGTGAAATCATAAAAGATTTAAATTTATGTATTTGTTTACTTTATGCAGTGTTGGGTATTTAATTTAGGACTTCTCATATGTTAGGCAAGTGCTCTACCACTGAGCTATAACTGCATCCTCCAGATTTAGTACTTATTAGAGAAAATCATTTGTTGATGGTTCATAATAGCACACATTAATAGCAGAAATATTCACATGTATGGGAGAATCAATTTGTATTATAATGGTAAAAAAATCTTTTACTTATTCCTGTGTTGTCGTTTATGTTCATTCATTTACTATAAAATTTGTTACTAAAATGTTTTTATATCTTGAATTCTGATATTTACTACTTTTTTAATGTTATATGTCCACTAGGTTGATTCTGTAATACACTAGCTCAACCTGAAACTCGATGCATGTGTGGAGTAGACATATGCATGTTCTGCATAGCATGGTAGCTTGTGACTTAGGAAGCATTTGGCGAAAGAGGTGGTTTTAGAGTCAGTGCTTGACTTATACAGCAAAGAGAAAGTCTCAAGTAGAGGTAGGAGATCAGGTTAGGGGACAGATTGGTTCAAGAGTAAATGCTGAATGTAGCTACAGATCCTAGACCAAAATAACTACTTTTTAAATCTAATAGCTATCAAATGATAAGACCATATCATAAATAATTATAAACTGAGAACAGGATAAATGGAACAATTTTCTTCCCATTATGCATACTGTGACTATTCCTAGAGATGTAGGGAATAAGAATTTATGGCTCAGCAGGAAAGGTTACACGAAGAATTCAGACTAGGCCAGCCCTAATACAGGTGGCAATACTTTGGAACATAAGCTGTTTTATGAAAGGATCGCATTTTATGAAAGGATCGCATGTTCTGAATATTTTCTGAGCACACTGTAGCTACTTTTAAAGGAGTTGCAAAGATCTGGGGTTAGGGTGTATTCTTTGTCCTTCTCCACTTATTTTGACCATGATATTAACATAATCACTTTCCATTTGGTGAACTGAAAAATAAAATTAAGAAAAATAATTGATAGGTTAAATTGTAAGTGTTCTGATAAGTTTGTAAGTACTTATACTTTACACTACAAATAATAGTATTACATTATTTTTGAAATTTTGACTGAGTCTAGACATAACATGAAACTATTATCTGTTAAATATGAATGAAAGTAAGCTTACTTTGATCTGCTTTTGAAATATTTCTGCATTGTTCTGCAGCTCCTAGGTTGGGACACATTTAATTTTTCTGGAATTGTTTTATCACTGATGTACATGTATACATTTTGCTGAAACTCTTGTTTTTTTTTTTGGTTTTTCTCCAGTACCGGGAACCGAACTCACGACCTTGCACTTGCCAGGCAGGCGCTTTGCCGCTGAGCTAAATCCCCAGCCCCCAACTGAAACTCTTCTTAACCAGAGTATCTTTGGTGAATGGGTTGATGTTGGTTGCTGGAAGCCTGAGGCAGTGAGGACAGCTGACTCTGCAGGCCCTTGGGGGGTGAAGGTTGGGTATTGACTGCACATCCTCCTGACAGGTTCACTTCGTGGCACTCTCAGAGTAGCACCGCTGAAAATGGTCTGAGACACTGGACATGTTCTCTATTATCTGTCACTTGAGAAAAGTGTGGTTACTGTGATAAAAAATGAACTTTAAATTTAGGTAATTTAAATAAATTTATATTTAAACAGCCATTCCTGACTAGTGGCTGCCTTATTGGATATTGCAGCTGTAGATCGTAAAAGTAAAATACTAGCAAGGGCTATAGTCGTACCGAAAATAAATAAAATGAAGAATGAAAACCTCAGGTTTAATTAAAATCCTACAGTATTTTAACTTTTTTATTCTGAAAAATTATAGTATTTACTAATAAGAAAATGCTAAGGAAATCATTTTTATAAGGTCAGTTTAATCTTATTTGAAATAAAAATATTTCCATGAAAATTCAATTATATTTTATGTAATGAAGCAGACTCTCCATCAACATCTCTATACAGTTAATCAGAATAAAGTATTTTATTAAGTGATTCAAGTTACATGGAATTGCGATTGTCTTACATTTATATATTTACCTGGTATGTCATAGAATTGTTTATAAACTGTTCTTTCCTTCTAAAGAAGTGTGTAGTTATCTGGAAGCTGAAAGCATTTATTCTTGATTAAATAGGATCTCCTTAAGAAACCTAAATGACTTCACTTTCTCTCTGATATGAGAATGACTTCTCTTTCTCTCTGATACACACACATGTGTGTGTGTATCAGATTTTCATCACAGTTTCTAATTGTCCATGTGGGAAACTTTTGGTGATTGAACTTTTTTAACAATCCAGTAAGTAGGAAAATCTCATAAACTGTTTTCAGAAATAGTCATAGACTGCAGATAATATATGACTTATTCTTTATCAATGATTATTCTATATCAGTGATCATTATGTGTATGACCTGCAGTACATGATGATCACATCCTCACATAGCCCCTTTGTGGTGCATTTACACAGCACTTCACACACCCCTTTTACAATATTCATCTCCTTTTCTTCCCCTCCATTCTCCCTCCATCCATGTTTTGGTTTGCTTTCCATATGCCAAAGTTCTATTTCACTATTTCCTACTGTCTCTTCTTTATTTTTCACTGTATTTATATACTGGAGTTATCAAGTAAGAGAAACCATACAATAATTAAACTTGTGTGTCTGTTTTATTTCACATGTTCTCAAGTGGCCCATTTTCCTACCATTGGCTTAAGTTTATTCTTTATGTCAGAGTAGTAGTCCACTGTATATAAATACATCATTTGCTTTATCCACTGATTTGTTGATGGACATTTAGGCTATTTCCGAGGTTTAACTATTATGAATTGTGCTGCTATAAACATGGGTATGCATGACCACTGTAATATAATACCTCCAACTCTTTCCAGAAGATCCCTAGAAGAAGAATAGCTAGGCCAACTAAAATATCTATTTTTAGCTTTCTGAGGAACCTCAATAATGATTTTCATATTGCTTGTACCAGTTTACCATCCCACTGACAATGAAGAAATGTTCCTTTTTTCCCTGCAGCTTCTCTTGCATTTGTTAATATTTGCTTTCTTGAATATAGCCATTCTTTCTTAAAATGGAATCACAGTGTTATTTTAATTTGCATTTCTCTAATGCTAGCAGTGTTGAACATTTTTTCCCTGTATTTATTGGCCTTTTGTATCTGATAAATGGCTATTTAATTAAGATAACCATTTTTTGTTTTTTTTTGTTTTTTTTTGTTTTTTTTTTCTCTGGTACTGGGAACCGCACTCACGACCTTGCGCTTGCCAGGCAGGCGCTTTTGCCACTGAGCTAAATCCCCAGCCCCAAGATACCCATTTTTTGATTAGGTCTCTAAATTTGGGGGTCATCTAATTTTTTATTATTTCTTTGTATATTCTAGATAGTAGTCTTTTGTCTGATGAATAGCTGGCAAAAAATCATTTTACCATTCTGTAGCCTGTCTGTGTTGTCTTCTGTTGGTTTCCTTTGCTTTGCAAAAGCTTTTTAACTTGATGTGATAGTAATTGTTGGTTCTTGGTACTATTTCCTGTACAACTAGGACTCTGATCAGAAAGTGTTTATGCTGTGTCTTCAGGAGTTTTACATATATTGTCTTCCAGTAGGTTAAGGGTTTTTGTTTTAATATTTAGATCTTTGGTCCATTTTTATTTTAAATATGGGTTTAGATTTAATCTTTGGAATGTGGAGAGCCAATTTTCCCAGCACCATTTGTGAAAGAGATTATCCTTCCTCCAGTGAAAGCATTTTGCCCCTTTATCAAAGGTAAGGTCTCTGAGTATGCCATCAATGCAGACTTACTTTCACAGTATCTCTTTGTCCCATTTAACTCAGCAGATAAGGAAAATATTCATCTATAACACTCTTTTGATGGTTGGTTAAGTATAAAGCTACAATTTATGGGAAAGAATGGCTTCAATAAAATATTTGGTCAATTATAAAATGTAAATTTTTAAAATCATGGAGTCAACCCCAATTATTTTCAAAATGATATATATTTTATTTAAGAGAAAAAAAATCAAGCTACAATATATAATACCACAACATGAACTTAATGATTATAAATCTCAGTGTGGTACATTTCAATGCATAGACAAAGTGTGATCTATACAAGTAAATAGATGAAGGAAAAAATGTTTCTTGTCTTTTATGAGGAGGGCAGCAGTTAAGTCTCAATTTCATATTTAGGATACAAACAGCCATAATTTGGAAGTTTCCCCACAAATACTCTGTTGAATGCCTTTTTAACAAGTAAGTATTTTAAAATGACATTTAAGTGGAGGTTATAAAATGAAGGAAACAACCAAGCAGCACAGAGATCTTTCAAGAAAACAAGAAATATATACATTTTATTCTCAAGCTCTATTCAAACAGATACCAATTCCTGAGATTAATGTAGGATTTTTAACCCTGTGCTGTTATATATCAGTTATTAGGACTGATTTTAAGGTATTAAGACTAATTTTCCCCCAACCTCGGTTGTAACTTTCTACTTTGATTTTTCAGGAGACAGTTCCTGAAAGAAAAAACAATAAGTTGATATCTTTCCCTCTGGTTCTTGAAATGGATAATTAGTCTTAGGATGCTAAGACTAGGGGATCTGGAGTGTAAACTCAGTCTGTGCAAGACAGTGAGACAAGAGCCACAATTTAATAACAGTATTGTAACTCTTCCATATTTGTATCTTTATGGGTATATGGAACTGCTGAGTACCTTCCAAGTACACTTCCCATCAATAGGAAAGCAACACTGAGCCCATGCAAATATTTAGTAGCCAAACTAATGATTGTTACAATCAACTTATTAAAATGCATGCAAGGTCTTTGTAGAAGCAGTGAATTGGTTTTTCTAGAAGTCAATTTAGTCTTAAAGAGTGTTTACTATATACATTTATCCATTTTCTAACTTAATCCTAGTTCTAAACTGAAAACGTATTTTACTATTTAGATAATATTTTAGTTATAATTAATTTGATATTAAATAAGTGGGAAGCTTCTAAACTCTTAAATCTTAAGGGATTCTGCCTCCCAGACTGTTCTGAACTTTTAGTCTCTAAACAACGGAGGCCAAGGCTAAGCAGCTTGAAAATTTGTTCAGACAAAAAAGAAAGAAGGAGAAAAGAATGAGAGAAGGCAACACCCTCACTAAACGTTTACTTCTGACGTTACCAGTGTAATATGACAGGGTATGTGCCAGAAGGGGCCAGGCAGAGGTCTGGGGGGACAGCGCAGAGTCCCATCTTCTTCCAGGCGGCCTTGCAACTGCTCCTCTCCGCTCTGCCGGCCCGTCCTTCTTTCTATGCAAGGGTTCACTGTTAGGAGTGACTGATTAAATCCTTGGCCAGGACTGGGGACTTGAGCCTCCAGCGGGTCTTCCTGCCCAGAGGCTGGGCACTGGGGTGTCTGTGGCGGGAGCCCACCCTCTAGACACAGATGGGGGCTCCTCCAACCAGAAGCTGTGCCCAGCCTTGCACCCCCGCCCTCTACTAACAGGAAAGGGGTTAAGTTCAGAGAGTCCAAGGGCTTCAGGAACCTGTGCACAGAAATGGGGTAGAACACACTAACACACACACTTTTGTGTGTTTTTTTTTTTTTTTACATTGCTGTAGGAAAACTAGATGCCAAAATATGGGTGCACAGATGGTGTGGCTTCCTAGTGAGTAGATTCATGTCTCAGTATGTTTTCATTGTACACAAGATTGTAAGGGCGTGGGACCCAGGCTAGTCCTTTATCTTTCAGGTGTGTGGCCTCTCAGCCAGGGTCATTAAGCACCTTTTTGCTTCTTAAGGAAATAGAAGTTAAGGAAATATCTTGCTAGATTATGCTGGATTTATTTCTACCACATAATTATATTGCCTACTTGCCTATTTCTTTAATAAATTAAATTGAAGTATTAATCTTTTGTAATAGGTATAATGTCCTGGAATCACTTCTTACCAGTCGGTAATTCTATGAATTCCTAAAGATGGCCACATGTCTATGCTGGTGTGTCCATTTTACCTTCTCTTTTTGAGGAACATTAGTGCCTTTTAGATCTTAATTTTGAGTATCCATGACTATTATCAATTGAGTGTATCTATTCATAGATATTGTTGAAATATATCAATGAATATAATATGATAGTTTAGTATTCCATAGTTGCTGTAGAGAGAAAACCTTTCAGGTTACATTTGTAAAGAAAGAAAATATTAACTATTAAACAAAAATTTTGAAATGTTTTAGAGAAGTAGAATTCTTAAAATAGCGATGGAATACAGAAAGCAGTATCTCAAAATGTGGCACAACATGTGACACACTGGCACCCTCCATGTTTTCAGCTGAAGGGAACTGAGAAAAGGGCAGGAGCAGGAAGACCTCATCTTCACGTGCTGCTTCTCTTCTCAAGTGGGCAGTCGCAGCTGTATATCTCCCTCCTCTTCCAAGAAGCAGCAGGAAGCCCTGAGGGGGTCACGCTCCGACCTTTCCGCAGCAAGCATCTTCTCCATACCCAGAGGAGGTCGCTGGCGTACCAGAGACCAGGATTACCACTGGGTTTTACTTCTTTGTCTTCTTTACATGAGTCATACTTTTCACAACTGACCATGAAAATAGTTTTCATTGTTTTTGGGTTTTCATTTCTGCAGGGTCTTGTGTTATGAAAGCTTACATTAAATAAACATTGCCAGGTGCACATGCCTTTAATCCCAGCACTCTGAGAGGCTGAGGCAGAAAGGCACAAGTTTTAGCCTAGCCTGGGAAATTTAGTGACTTAGCAAGATCCTGTCTTTAGAAAAAGGGGCGTTGGGTAAATATGTTCATATAGAGGCCCTGGGTTCATCCCCAGTGTTATAAAACAATTAATGCTCAAATCTTTCTTTTGTTAGCTTGTCTTTTGTTATAGGAGTGTGCTATGGCTTGAATATATCCTGTAAAAGTTCACTGTTGAAAACTTATTCTCCAAATTCATATGCCAACCATAATTTCAGGTGAGGCCCCTGGGGCGGGGAAAGTGGACCCCCACTGGCTATATAATGAGAGGAAAAAGACACCTGAACTAACAACCTGCCCTTTACCATTTGATGCTTTCCATTGTGTTATACATACGGAGGCCCTCAGATTGGACCTATCTCTCCTCCAGAACTATAAGAAATGCCTTTCCTTTGTTGATAAATTTTCTACAGTAAGTCAGACACAGGAAGCATGTCTGTCACGGACCTTGGCTCAGGTTTGGAAAGACACTGTTTCTGCCCTACACTAGAATTGTAAACTTTGGCTCTCTGTAAACAATATTTTTAACAGGTTTTCCATGTTTACTTGACTACATAACCATTTGTACTTGCACATTAATAACAATATTCTTCAACTGAAGTCACTTGAAATACCATGTGATAGGCGGGATAATGTTCCCTCCAAAATACCTGTGTTTTTATCTCTGGAATTTGTGGATACATAATTCTACATGGTATCTGAATTGAATTTGGGTTCAGGACTTCATGGTGGGGAAACTGTTCTAGACTATCTGAGCTGAGCAAAACATCATTTCTTAACAGCAGAAACCTTTACCAGCTTTGGTCAAATATAGAGAAGTGAATGTGAAAGAAGAGAAATTTACCATTTCTAGTTCTGAGGCTGTAGGAAGTGGAACTAAGCCAAGAGATAGGGCATTCTCTAGAAGCTGTAACAAGCAGGGAACAGGTTTTCTCCTACAAACTCCAGAAATGATTCATTCTTTCTACCACGTGGATCCTTAGCTCAGGGAGTCTTATGTTGGACTTTGGATCTACAGAACACTGAGGTAGTAAGTTCCTGTTATTTCTAGCCACTCAGTTCCTAGGAGTATTGGGAAATACCAGTGTATTTCTTCTAACTTAATTCTAACTTACTTTAGGAGTTGAAGAATGAAGTCTAGTGATGTTAAAGATGTTTAATATGCTCAAAAATTTTACTTGTCAGGGCTAAAATTACATCAGTTGACTGATCTTTATGTAGAAGTTGACTTCTACATAAAAAATTAGGACATTTGAAAATCATTTTTCTGATTTTCAATTACCAGAGTTTTTTTTTTTTTTCCAGTTCTAGGAATTTAACGTAGTACTTGCATATGCTATACAAGGGCTCTGCCAGACACCTTCAGGCCAAATATCAGTTTTAATTTGTCTTCACCTCCAAACAGAATACATAAAATTTACAATTAACTGAAAATTCAGAACTTCTTAGTTTTAAAAAATCTTCTAAAAAGTAAAATTTTGCAAAATATCCATGTACCTCCCTTACTGCCTAATGAGGTCACGTTATATTCAAGCTTTAAAAATGTCTAAAATAGTTTATTGAACCACTCCATAGGGCAGATAAACTATGCTTCCGTCTTGATAACTACAAATTACAATGAAGATTTTTATAACATTAAAGATCAAATACCTAATTGTAAGTGGAATAAAATTTATTAAAATCCCATTAAATTACTTTAAAATCTATCTATATGAATTTGATTAATAGTACTTAAAATTTTTGAACAATTACCATCTCTAACACAACTATGTTTTTTAATTTCCCACATTAATTAAGCATGTTGCACAAAACCCCTCATCCATATAAACTAGAACTGAATGGAAGTTTGGATCGTGTTTGATGTTTAGTCAAGCTATTCGGCTTTAAACGTGGATCTCAATGTGGAGAATAGAATGATCCAATGTTCATTTCAAAATAAAGTGCAACGATACATTTCTAAAAAGACAAACATACAAGACGTAATTTAGATAAATCTTGTCATGATATGAGAAGTTTTGGAAACTGTTCTCAGGGTAGCTGCCAAGAAAGAGAATAGTGGTACAGGTGAGTCAGGGATGGACTCATCAGGGCTGGTACTTCAGGGCTCCAGCTTTAGGGCTGATTATTTTCCAGCCAGGTTATTTTGGGGAAACAGTAAACATGGTAATAGGAGCCAGATGTTGATGCCTGAAAAAGCACTGTTAAAGGTTGTGGAGCTGAAGCAGGAGATGCTGAAAAGCTACCCTGACTGGAAAGGCTTCTGCTGTGAGGGAATCGGGTTTAAGAACCTTTCCTCTTCATCTCATGGCCTTGTTAATCTTTTGGGTATGGTTGACATGTGTGACTCCTTTTGGATCCTGATAATATTTCCTCTCTTGTCTCTCAAGGATCTACTAATGAACTATTTGTAGGTGGGTCTCCTGGTGCTGGGAAATCTTTCTAGGTGGTTGGTCAGGTGACGTCCTAGAGGAGAAGTGCCAGACAGTTGAGTCATTGCTAAAAACCCTTACTGATCATATTTTAGAAAAACAGAGGTTTAAAGAATAATCCTATGTCACTAGGTAGGTTACAAGAAGTCCCCCAAAAGCACATTCAGATTTCAACCCTTTCCTTTCACGGAGTAGACGGTAAGTTCACTGACTACTGTCACTGGAAAAACATTCAGGACATGTCAGTTTGAGGCATGGTGTGAATTAATTAGGTAGAGGGAGACAGTAAGGGTGAATAGGAAATTTTCCAGCTGAGTTGACTGGAGTGCATGTACTCCAAAACAGGGGTCAGACTGGCCTGCTCACAAAAGCATGGAGTGGACTTTTAAGAGTTAGCTGAGGTGGACCAAAGTCTGGTTGATTATCGTCTCAGGTCTGGAGGCATCTGCATGGCTTGAGGGGCAGTTCCATTTTCATGAGATGATTGTTGTTCAGGAGAGGCTCCCTTAGTTCTTGATGTGGGTTATTTACTCCACTTTGGGGAGGGCGGGTTTCATCACAGAGTGGTCTGAAAGGTTCTGCTTTTCCTGAAACGTGGGATGATTACAGGGTTGAAGACTTTTGGGCACCCCTGGGAGGGAGGGTGGCTGTGTGGACCTGGACTTGGCGAAATTTGCAATTGAGAACCGCTGAAAACGGCTTAGCTACTCTTATCTTGATGTTCTCAGCCTGGAAGTGAGACAAGGGAGAGTAGGAATAGTGTATTCAGGGCTAATGAGCCCTGGAGTCTGAAGCTCCCTGAGTAATGAGTGCCCGGCTGTGTGCTGTGTGTTGTGTGCCCGGCTGAGCAGGGATCTGTCCCCAAGTTTACAGTAACAAGACGAAAGAAGTGAGTTTCCTGTCTCCTTTCTACCAATCCTTATTTCTTCTATCCTTCCTTACATATACTAAGTTTACCTAATTTAATCTCATCTATTTCCACAGGCAATAGTCAGTATGTTGAAATGATTTTGACAGAGTTACAACATTTACAATGAAAATGGTAAATAAATAAGAGGAAGCAAATGTACTTAGCACAGTGACTTAATTTTTAGGTGTTTACATGCAATGTGACTCAGAAAAACCTCTGTTTTCTTTCCTTTTTTCTTTTTTTTTTTTGGTACTTGGAATTAAACTCAGGGCCTTGTGCTTGCCAGGCAGGCGCTGTGCCACTGAGGTGTATCCCTGGTCATGAAACCTCTTTTATATAGTCAGCCTTTGACATATCTTTCATTGAATTCTTTAATTCTAAATATGTTTTGAAGAGGATGAATAAAATAAGTTTGACTCTTACCATCTAAACAGAAATGGCTAGCAGATGACTAAAACACCACACAAGATGTCATTAATACACAATTTTACTACTCAGCAAAATAATTTAGTTACTTTTATAGCATGGTAAGATAACGATCACGGTTGGCTATACCAGTTAGATTTATACCAGTTAGATTCTTAAAATAAAGCATTTCATATATAATTGTAAAGTAATATAACAATTTAACTAGAACTGTAAGAGAAAATTTTATTAAAAATACTTCAGAAAGATGTCTAAGTAAACTGCAACTCTCTAAGATTTAATTTTTCTAAGCAGTTTAAGCCTAACAAAAGACAGTAGAAAACACAAATTATTTTGATAAAAGTAAAATCTTTTTTCTTGAAAATAGTTATTTTGTAAATTTTACTGACAATAGATCAATATTTTAGGAAAGCTGTTGTTTGAAACATAAAGCTCAAAGGATTCTGGCTTTATCCCTGAGCATTATATTTAAATCCTTTTTCATCCAAACCCATTTTTTTCTTAGAATACACTGTCTCTAATCAGAAATGTTTTACTCAAAAGATATACTACTAGGATATATAACCAATTTACAATAAAACATAAATCTTTGATCATAACAAAACAGTGCTATCCCAGGAACCAGATACCACTTACAGGTTAACAACACTTATTAAAACCATGGTATTTCTGTGAACCTATCTTAGGTTAGGGATAGGATAAAAACAACAATGAAAATTAAACTTTTCTTTTTGAGACAGAGTCTTGCTAAGTTCCCCAGATTGACTTCAAACTTGATATTCTCCTACCTCAGCCTTTGAATGCTGGGATTATAGATGTATGCTACCATACCCAGTTTAAAAATTAAACTCCTTGAGTAAAGCATTTTGATAAAATGTTTTCAACAAAACTTTATAAAGTTTTAGAAGTCAGCCTATGCCTATTCTTCATATGTAGCCTCATTTCTGTTTCCAAATAATTGCTGACCAAATGATACTCATGATTATTCCAAACAAAGTATTAATGCCATATTTGGATACAAGTCCTACACATTTATCCAGGAAAAAAGGTATATACTTGGGGTGCAAAAGCCCAAGGTTTTTGTTTCTAAATCTTGACTAGGGGCTGGGGATTTAGCTCAGTGGCACAGCACCTGCCTGGCAAGAGAGAGGTCTTGAGTTCGATTCCCGGTACCGGAAACAAACAAACAAACAAACAAAAAATAAATCTTGACTAGTTTTCCAGAAAAAGCAGTGATTTTTAAAACCCACATTTTAAATACTTAGGCAAGGATTAGACAGGTAAACAGTAGCAGTTTACAGAAGCAAACAAGCCTTCTTACCTGGCATAAGACCAGTAGCATTGCATCACAGCACCAAACCCAGCCACCAGCAGGCCAAGTAAACTGCAGGTATTGACTCTATATGGCATAGTCTTTCTAGCAAAATGAAAGGCAGTTTCCTAAAACTATTATTTAAGTCTTAAGTGCTTTTTCCCTACATAAATTTTTATTTTAGGATATCTTGATAAGAAATATGACCTTAAATCATCTTAAAATGTATTATTTGCACCTTATTCTCTATAAATTATTACTTATGGTAGATCAACTTGTAGTTTGATGAAAGTCTTCATTTCTAGGTATTTACTGTCCCTCAGGAGTAGTTACCTCAAACTAGCAGGACCTGATATCTTTTGATAGTGTATTACAGTGTTCAAATATACCTATGAAACACATTTAATCCACCCAAATGCCATGCAAGGGACCCTGTGGAGATTTGGGGATGAAGTGGTAAAACAGTTTACCAAGAGCAGAATAAAGGGAAAGGGTTGGTTGGTGATGTGAGCCCACTGCCCATGGTGACAGTGGGTGAGAGAGGACCACACCATCAAGGAGCAAGGCTGCAACTCTCTATGGGTCTAAGGATGTGAAGAGGGTAAGGGGCTGTTAAAATACATATCCTAGGAAGACTTCTTACAGGTCAACTTGTATTCTTTATCTTATGGGGCACCTGTATTATGTCAGTGATTATGCACTAAAGGAGCCAGCTTGTTGTGTTCTGTTCCTCTCATACTCACAGAAGCACTGAGGGTTTGGATGAGGACACCAGTGTATACCGACTCAGAAAGAGGTGTGCACCAGTGAGAAGAAACGGTTCTTTATGAAAGGCATGTTTGCCTTCACTCTTGCTGAGCCTGTGTGCCTGCCTGGTATATACCAGTTGAAACGAATTTGAGGGAGCAAAAGTTTGTTCTTTTCTAAAAATGATTAAGCTTTACTTTTTTTATTTTAAAGAGAATGAAAAGTAACAACATTAGAAATGATACAGAATTTTACTAAACAAGATGATAGGAATTGAACAGTGGTTGTTATGTTGCATATTGTTGTCTTCAAATTAGTTGTTCAGATTACCAGATATGAGCATGAAAAATTGATCACAAAAATTGAAAAGAAAAAATTTAAGCATTAGCTATTCCTTTCAATAAACCAGTAAAAATCAACAGTAAAATTATTGCAACTATCCCATGCATATATATATAGATATATAATTTTTTCTTTCTTTTCTTCCTTTTTTTTTGCTTCTTTCCCTCATCCCATTTGTTTCTTCCCTTTGAGCAGCTTCTTTTCCTTTCACAGTATCTATTGTGCCATTCAGATTTTATTTACCCATTCAGGTTCTTACATTAGGGAAAAGATATGATGTTTACATATGCGGGTCTGATTTATTTCATTTATGAGTACGGTCTCTAATTGCATCCATTTACCTATAAAAGCCTCGAGTTTATATTTTTTTATAGCTGAGGAATACTCTATTGTATAAAAGTACCACATCTTTTTTATCCATTCCTCAGTTGATGGGCATTTGGGTTGATTCCAAGATTGAACAATGGCAAATTGTGCTGCTATAAACATGGGTGCACATAAATGGCTGTGGTATGATGTTTTCTATTCTCCTGGAAAAATACACAGAAGGGGAATAGCTGGGTTGAATGGGAAATGTAATCCTAGTTTTGTGAGAAAATTCCGCACTGATTTTTATAGTGATTGTACCAGTCTGCACTCCCACCAACAGTGGAGAAGAGTTCCTTTTTCCCACAGCCTCTCCAACATTTGTTATTGGTTGACTTCTTTTTCTTTTTTGGGTTTTTCTCCGGTACCAGGAACCGAACTCACGACCTTGCGCTTGCCAAGCAGGCGCTTTTGCCGCTGAGCTAAATCCCCAGCCCCTTGGTTGACTTCTTGATGACAGCCATTCTTTCTAGTGTGAGAAAGTATCTCAGTGTTGTTTTAATTTATATTTCTTGAATAATCAGTGACGTTCAACATTTTTCATATATTTATTTGGCATTTGCACTTCATCTGAGAAGTGTGTGTTCATCTCAGATGCCCATTTTTGGATTAGGTCTTTGAATTTGGGGGCATGATTTTTAAAAATTCTTTATATGTTCTAGATAGATGTCCTTTGTCTGAGGGACAGTTGGCTAATATTTTTTTCCTAATTCACAGGTTTTCTTTTTACTCTGTTGCTGATTTACTTGATATGCAAAACATTTTCAATAAGATGAGGTCCCAATTGTTGAGTTTTTGAAGTATTTCCCATGCAGTTTGGATTTTATTCATGAACTCTCTGTCTACTCCTATGTCTTCAACATTTTTACCTACTTTCTCTTCCAGTAGATTTAGTGTTTCTGATTTGATATTTAGATCTTTGATCCATTTTGACTTAGTTTAGTGCCTGGTGATAGCCATACATCTAATTTTAGCTGTGTGGAAAGCTAGTTTTTCCAGGAAAATTTATTAAAGAGGCTATCTTTTTTCCAGTGAACGTGTTTGGCCCCTTTGTCAAAGACAAGGTGGCTGAGTTTGATAGTAGTTGTGCCTGCATCTTCCAATCTCTTCCACTGATCCTAAGGTCTGTTTTCTTTGCCAATACCATGCTGATTTTATCAAAGTAGCTTTGTAGTATATTTCAAGTCAGGGAATGTGATGTCTCCTGCCTTCCCTTGATGCCCAGAATTGCTTTTACTATTCTAGGTCTCTTTTGGCTCCAGATGAATTTTAGGAATATTTTCTCTAGATCTGTAAGTTATTCTAATGGTATTTTAATTGGGATTACATTGAATCTGTATAACAATTTTGAGAGTATGGCCATTTTAACAAAGTTGTTTCTTCCTATCTGTGAGCAAGGAATATCTTTCCATTTTCTGAAATTCTTTTCATTCTCTTTTTTCAGAGTACTGTAATCTTCACTGTATAGATCTTTTACTTCCTTTCTTAGACTGATTCCTGAGTATTTCATGTTTTTAGATGCTCTTGTGAAAGGTGTGGTTTCCCTAATTTCTCTCTCACTGTGTGTATTATGTGTGCACAGGAATGGTATTGATTTTTGGGTGTTTCTTTTGTATCCAGTTATGCTACTGAATTTGGTCATTAAATGTACAAGTCTTTTGGTAGAGTTTTTAGGGTCTTCTGTGTAGAGTATCATGTGATCAGTGAATAATGGTAATTTCACTACTTCCTTTCCAATCCTTATTCCTTTTATTTCTCTCTCTTGTCTAATTGCTGTGGCTAGTGCTTTTACAATTATATTGAATAAGATATCCTTGTCTTGTTTCTGATTTTAAAGTGAAAGCTTTCAGTTTTTGGCCATTCAGTATGATATCAACTGTTTTTTTCCTCATGGATAGCTTTTATCAGATTGAGGTACAGACCATCTATTCTGATTTTCTGTAGAGTTTTTATCATGAGTGAGTGTTGGAGTTGGCCTAAAGCTTTTTCTGTATCTACTGAGATGATAATGTGATTTTTGTTTTTAGTGCTGTTGATATGGTGTATTACATTAATTGATTTGCATTCCTGGGATGAATCCCACTTGGTCATGGTGTATAATCTTCTTAGTGATTTGCTGAATTTGATTTGCTAGTATTTTATTGAGGATTTTGGCACCAATATGCATTAGGGAGATGGGCCTGCAGTTCTCTTTTTGGTTGGGTCTTTCTCTAGTTTTGATATCAGGATAATACTTGCATCCAGGAATGAGTTAGGGTGAATTGTTTACCTTTAAATTTCATTAAAGAGTTTGAGGAATATTGGCATTAAATCTTCTCCAGTTTTCTTGTAGAATTCAGCTGTGAATCCATCAAGATCCGGGTTCTTGTTTGTTATTGTGTTTTTAATTACATTTTCAAGTTCTTTAAATGATACTGGGTCATATAGAATTTTTATATCTTCTTGATTCAGCTTTGGTGATTCACATGTATCTTGGAATCTCTCCATTTCTTCTGTGTTTTCCATCCTGTGTGAGTAAAGTTTTTCAAAGTAAGTATTGATGACCTTATGAATTTCTATAGGATCTATAGTGATTTCACCCTTTCCATTGCTTACTGCATGAATTTGTTTTTTCTTTCCTTTTTTTTTGGGAAAAGGTTGCCTAATTTTATGTATTTTTTGAAAGAACCAACTCTTCATTTAATTAATTCTTTGTATTGTTTTCTTAGTCTCCATTGCATTAATTTCCACTCTGATTTTATAATTTCCTGCCTTCTTTGGGCTTTGGTCTTGAATTGTTCTTCTTTTTCTAGAAGCTTGAGTTGTAGCATAAGATTATTTATTTGTACTTGTTTTGTTTTCCTAATGTGGAAATTCACTGCTATTAATTTCCCTTTGAGGGCTGCTTTCATTGAGTTCCACAGGTTCCCATAAGCTGTATCTATTTTTTGTTTGATTTTACATATAGTTTAATTTCTTCTATAATTTCATCTGTATCTCAGTTACTTTTCTGTCATTGCTGGGGCAAAATACCTGATGCCCCAAATTAAGGAAGGGAAGTTTATTTAGCTCACAGTTTGTGGAGGTTTCAGTCCATACTCAGCTGGCCTCCAGGCAGAGTGGTACATGGCAGAGGGCAACCATTCATGGTGGCGGAGAACAGCAAAAATAGCAAGAGCAAAAGGGGAAGAGTGGTGGCAAGCAGCCTCTTTCCCTCCCTTACAATAGTGTGCAAATTACCTGCCCCAGGGTGGTGTAGCACTCACACCCATGAATTAGTCATTAACTCTAAAGGCCAGCTCCATGACTACATGTGGCTTTGGGGTGACATCCAGACACAAACCATAACAATTTGTGACCCATTATTTGTTCAGGATGGTGTTATTTAATTTCTGTGTGTTTGTGGAGGTTTTGAGATTTCCTTTGTCAATAATTTCTAACTTCATTGTACTATGATCCAATAATATGCACATGATAATTTCAATTCCTTTGCATTTACTTAAGCATGTTCTATGCATTAGTATATGGTCTATTTTGGAGAACATCTTGTGTGCAGCTGATGTTGTTGGGTGGAACATTCTGTAAAGATATATTAAGTCCATTTGTTCACAAGTTTTGTTTAGTTCTATTATTTATTTGCTAACTTTTTGCCTAGTTGATCTATGTCTTTGTGACAGTGGGTTGTTGAAGTTGCCCATTACAATTGTGTTATTGCTTACTTGATTTTTCATATATGTTAAAATTTGTCTTATATTGCTTGTTGCTCCTGTATTTTAGGCATAGATATTTATGACTGTTATATCTTCTTCATACAGTTTTCCCCTAACAGGTTTGTAGGAACCTTCTTTATCTTTTTTGATCATTCTTGGTTTGAAATTCACATTTCCTGCAAACAGAATAACTACCCTTGATTTTTCTGGATTCCTGTTGCATGGAGTATTTTTTTTCTATCCTTTAACTTTCAGTCTATGAATTTCCTTTTGAGTTAAATGTGTTTCTTGTATACAGCATATTGTTGGATTTTGTTGCTTGATCCTTTCTGCCAGTCTGCTTTTATTGATTGGTGAATTGAGGCTGTTTAAATTAATGATTATAACTCATATATATTCACTTATCTTTGTCATATTATTTTCCTGCTGTTTGTTCCCTACTTTCCCCCTCTGTTTAAAAGTTGCTTGCTCTGCTTGGTGGTTCCTTTCTATTGTTATTCTTCAAGTTGTTTTCATTTTTGTCTCTCTACAGTATCTTTCAGTACTCTTTGAGGACTTGGTTTGGTGGTTATGAATTTGTTTAGTTGTTGTTTTTCATGGAAATATCTGTTTTCTCCACTAATTTTAAAAGCTAGTTTTGCAGGGTCCATCAATCTGGGTTGGAAGTTGCTTTTTTTGAGGACCTGAAATACTTTACTCCCAGATCTTCTTGAATTGATGATTTATATTGAGAAATTTGCCATGATTCTGATAGGCTTTCCTTTATAGGTAATCTGTTTCTTTTCTCTAACAGCTTTTAATATTCTATTCTTTTGCTGAATTTCTAGGATCTTGATTATTATGTGTCTGGGTATAGATTTATTTTGGCTATTGTTAATTGGAGTTTAATATGCCTCACCTAACTGTATATCAGATACTTTCCCCATGCTTGGGAAATTTTCTGCTACTACTTTTGCTAATAGTCTTTTAATGTCATTTGTGTTGACTCCTGCTGTTTTGTTGACACCTATCTCTCTTATATTGATTTTCTTTGCATTATCTTGCAGCTGTTGAATTTTTATTTCCTAGTTCCTTGTTACTTTTGAGAGATCTTTCCTTTTATGGTTGCTAGCTGCAATGCTGTCTTCAAGGTCCAAAAGTCCATCTTATTTTTTACTCAAGTGGTATTGCCCACTTTGAATGGAATTTTCAATTTCCTGTGTACCTGTTTGAATCTGTTTTATGCATTCTAATTCTTTCCTATGTTGTTATTCAAGGTTTCCATCATTTTTGTATTCTCCTCTATTTTTTAGCTATGTCTTCTTTAGATGTGTTAAGCAATTCTATCATTATTATTGTCATTTCTTTTTTTACCTGAGAGATTATCTCTGATCTTATTTCTTCTCTAGCCTGATGGAGTTGTTTCTTTATTTTAGCTAGTCTCATTTTAGAAATTTCAGGTGTGTGACTTCCAAGTTCTTCCATGTCTGTGTTTCTTGGACTTATTTTAGGTGGAGATCTAAGACTGAGTTTTTCTCCTTTGTTTTGTCATTTTTCCAGCTCTTGAACTTCACCAGAGCTCACTGTGACTCCTGTACTTGTGGGGTGGCATGTGATGTGGCTCACTGAGGCTCCTACAGTTCACTAGGGCTCAGCATCACTCCAAGTTTCCCAGAGCGGCCCTTGGCTCAGCACTGCTCCCACAATCATGTGGGGGGAGTGTTGTGGCTTACTGAGGCTCCCTGGTCTTTCTGGGGCTCTCTGTTGCTCCCTGGATGGTAGGTGGCAGGTTGTGGTTCACCTGGGTTCCCAAAGCTGTTTGGGCTCAATGTCAGTCCCATGATGGTGGGGGGTTAGTGTGGCTTATAGAGGCTCCCTGATCTTTCCAGGGCTCAGCTTCATTCCCTGGATGGGTGGGGAGCAGCTCACTGTGGCTCCTAAAGCTCCCCAGGGATCAGGGTCACCCCACAATGGTGGAGGTGTTGGGGAGATCTCATAGAGTTTTGTGAAGCTATCTGGGGCTCAGTGTCACTGCTGTGATGGTGAGGGACCATGGCTCACAGAAGCTGTCCGGGGCTCAGGGTGTGTCCTGCAATGGTGGGGAGCTGTGTTGGCCTCAGTTTTCTGAAGTTGTCTTGGTCTCAGTGTTGCTCTTGTGATGGTAGGGGTGTGAGGGTGGCTCACTGAGGCTCCTGAAGCTGTCTGATGCTCAGGTTCTCTTCTGCAATGCTGTGGGGGACCTGAGGCGGGGCTCCAAAAGCTTTGCACTTATAAGTTGTATGGTAACTTGTTCTCTGTTGGTATTTATTCTCCACACCAAAATATCATTTTTGTGAGCTTCAAGAAACTAAGATTATTCACATTTGTATGTAACAAATGTTTTTAGTATTTTTAACTTGATTACCAGCAATCTAGATTTTTACTTATATTACATACATTTATAGCTATTTATCTCTTTCACACACCCAATTTATTTTTAACAGTAACTTCTAGGTTAACTATAAAATCTGAGATATCAGGTAGGCAAAGTCAGTATCAAATAATTTCTTTTGCTAGCAAAGTGCACTTCAAAAATTACTGTGCTTAGGACACAGAAACTAGTAGGTATTACATATGACTCCTCCAAATATAATCCTGATTGACAACATGAGCAAAGCTTATGTGCACAGTTCTAAAGACACCAGCATTTTCTGTTATCAACAAATTTGTCTTAACCATTTTTCAAGATTTACTTAAGTCATTTGAACTAAAAGGCATTTGAGTTTATATTTTTCTCAATACATGGATGTTCCTTGATTTATAAATTAATTTGGTGTAATATGAAAAAAGTTATAAATTTATAAATTTTTATATATAACATATAATATGCATATGCACACTAACATATTTGTGTAGCTTTTATAGAGGCTTATTATTTACCAGATTTTAAGCCCTTTGACTGTTGATTTGATTTCCTTTTCCATAGCTCTCCTAAACTTGCTTAGCTGATACATTGTAAGAGATTTCCGTCACAAAGGTGCAGAACATTTCTATGCCCACACAACCTGGGCTAAGGCCTTCAGAAGCCTTCTTTTCCTGTGTTAATTTTTCATAGGTCTTAAGTATTTTAAAAAGTGCTTGCCTTGAGTTTTAAAACATTTCTTACTGCATCAATATATAGACACAGGTGGACAAAAGTCTACACTTTTATCCTTTCCTGTATTTCCCAACAGTTCTTGTGTAAAAAAGAAAAGCAATTTGGGATCATCAGAGTTTCTTCCCTAGGAGAAAAACAAAGCCAAACCACCTTTAGTTAAATTTCCTCATTTTTATTAAATGCCTTCTAGTTAAGCCAACTCAGATAATGAAAGAATGGCAGTAGCAAAAGGTCAATTGCTAGCAAATGTAAGTTCTTACAAATGTTTGAAGTGATGTTATTATGAGCTATTTTGATAACAGCCATTTTTTCTGGTTTAAAATGCAGATTCAGTGTAGTTTTAATTTGCGTTTGTCTAATATCCAGTGATGTTGAACATTTTTTCATGCACATATTGACCATTCTTGAGAAGTATTTTCACTTTCTTTACCCATTTTTGATTGGATCATTTATTTTGGGAAGTCTAATTTTTTTTTTTAGTTCATTATATATTCTAGATGTTATTCATTTGTCTGAGGAATAGCTGGCAATCTTTTTCTCAATCTGTAGGTGTCTACTCTGTGGATTGTTTCATTTATTGTGTATAAGCTTTTTAATTTCATATTATATCACTTATTAGTTCTTGGTATTATTTATTATGCCACTGGGGTTCTGTTCAGAAAGTCCTTGCCTATGCCTGTGTCTTCAAGAGTTGAGCCTATTTTATCTTCCAGCAGATTGTGTACTAGTACATTTAGGTCTTTGATTCACTTTTTAGTTTAGTGCACGGCAAAATATATGGACTAGACTCAATCCTCTACATATGGATATCCAATTTTCCCAGCACCATTTATTAAAGATGCTATCTTTCCTTCAGTGTATATTTTTGGTTTCTTTATTAAAGATCAAATAACTGTATGTGCATGGAGTTGTTTCTGCTTCTTCTATTCCATTGATCCACATACCTGCTTTTATGCCAGTACCATGCTGTTTCAGTCACTGTAGCTTTACAGTATAAATTTAAATTTGGGATTGTGATGCAACCTTCTTTGCTTTTCCTACCAGGATTGTTTTTGTTAATGTGGGTCTTTTCTCACTCCATATGAATTTTAGGATTGCTCTCTCTAGATCTGTGAGAAATGACATTATTTAATTATTTGATGATTTTTTTGACTAGAATTGTATTGAATCTGTATATCAGCTTTGAAAGTATACCCTTTTTCATTATATTGGTTCTGCTGATCCAGGAACACTGCATATCTTTCTGTTTGTTGATATCCTCCTTGACTTTCTTTTTAATTGTAGTTTAATGTTTAGTCTACTTCCCAATTTGGTCTGTTTCTGCAGTTCTTATTTTATAGCTCTATTTTCTTTTGGTGGGTTTATGACTAACTAAATGGAAGGGAGGGAGGAGTGAGTTCATCTATAGTAAGTGAAATTAAGAGACTTCTCTTAAAATGGAGTTAGACAAAGAAAATGAAATCTCTCTTGTCCTATCAGTGATAGTAGACAATCTTGTCTTGTTCTTGTTCTAGAGTGAAAGCTTTTAGTTTTTCCGCATTTAATGTGATGCTGCCTGTAGGTTGGTCATAAATGGCTTTTATCATGTTGAGATAAAGTCCTTCTATACCTATTATCTTCAGAGATTTTTTAAAAAATCATGAATGGATGTTGGGCTTTGTCAAAGGTTTTTCGGTCTTTTGAGGTGATCATATGGTTTTTTTGTCCTTGCTTCTGTTGATATGATGAATTACATTTATTGATTTGGTTGTGATGACCCGTCCTTGCATCCCTAGGATGAAGTTTACTTGGTCATGATATATGATCTTTTCAATGATTTGTAACATTGTTTGCCAGTATCTTATTAAGGATTTTTGAATCTATATTCGTTAGAGAGGTTGGCCTATCGTTCTTTTTTGTTCAGGTCATTTTTGAGTTTAGGAATCAGGATAATGCTAGCTTCCAAGAATGATTTTACAGGCATTCCTTCCATCTCCATTTCGTTAAAAAGTTTGAGAAATATTTGTGTTAGATCTTCCCTGAAGTTTTTCTAGAACTTGGCTGGTTCTGAGGTTTTCTTAGTTGGTAGTTTCCATGGCTATATCAATTTTACTGCATTTATTGGGTTGTTCAATACTTTTAAGTCTTCTTAGTCTAGTTTTGGTAATTCACATGTGTGTAGCAATCTGTCCATTTCTTTAGAGTTCTCCAGTTATTTTTGCATATATTTTTGTGAAGTAGTTGCTAATAATTTTCTGGATTTTGTTGGCATCTGTTGTGATTTCACAGTTTTCATTTCTAATTGGATTAGTTTATGTCTTTTCTTCTCTTTGGTAAGATTGGTTGAAGGTTTGTCTATTTTGTCTATTATTTCAAAGAACCAACTCTTCCATTCATGAATTCTTCATATTATTTATTTTTTTTATTTTTATTTTAAGGATAAAAGGAGGGAAACATTAACAGACATACAACATTTTACACCATATCACAAGCACAATACAGACAATACAGAGTTCCAAACAAAGTGGTAGGGAATTAACAATGGTGGTTGTATTACATATTGATATCTTCAAAGTGG
>NW_004955405.1:7954941-7959291 GCF_000276665.1 Chinchilla lanigera | reverse complement strand
CTGCAGCTCCCTGAGAACTCGCTGCCTGGGCGCAAGGCGCGGGGGGCTGGGGGAGCCTGCTCGGCCGGCCCCGAGGGCCTGCTCACCCCGCCCGTCCCCTGGGCCTCCCAGCGCCTAGAAACCAATTCTTCATATTAGTTTTTAAGCCTCCATTTCATTGGTACCTGCTGTGACCTTTATAATGTCCTTCCTGATACAATCTCAGTTTCTGGATTGCTCTTGCTTTTCTAGAGCCTGCACCATTAGGTGTTTATTTGGGTTCCTTCCATTTTTCTCACATGGGTATCCACAGCTATACACTTTCCTTGTACAACTGCTTTCATTGTGCCCCATGTTTTAGTATGTTGGGTTGGCATTACCGTTTAACTCTAGGACCTGTCTCATTTCTTCTTTAATTTCTTCTGTGACCAATTGATTATTCCAAAGTTTTTAAAAATTTCCATATATTTGCAGTCTCTGTAATTTCTTTTGCTTTTGATATTGTTTCATTGAACTATGATCTGATAATACATATGGTGAAATATTGATTCTTTTGCATTTACTTACACATGCTTTATTAGCTAATATGCCATCTATTTTGGAGAAAGTGCATGTGCTGCTGAAAAGATTGTGTATTTTATTGTTGGGTGGAACATTCTGTATGTATCCATTAAGTCCAGTCCTCAAAGGTTTGGTTCAACTCTCATATTTCTTTGCTGATTTTTTAATAGACAATTCATCGGTCTATTTGTGATAAGTACTGAGGTCCTCCATTAAAATTGTACTGATGTTTATCTGATCTTTTATATCTATTAGTGTTTATTTTATGAACTTAGGTGTATGATAGTTTTATGCTTGTATGTTTATAATTGTGATCACTTCATTAACCAATATGTAATGTCTTTCTTTGCCTTGTTTGGTCAGCTTTGGTTTGAAGTCCACTTTGTGGATAGACTGAAGATAGACTAGGTACTCCTGTTTATTTTCCATTGTATGGAATATTGTTTTCCATCCATCAGTTTTTAGCCTGTTAATTTATTTTTGTGTTAAATACATTTCTTGTATATAATATGCCATTGGATTTTGTTTCAGGATGCATTCTCATAATCTGTAGCTTCTGATGTGTAAATTCAGTCCATTTGCACTGATAGTAATAACTGATACATATGGACTCATTCCAGCCATTATATTATTTTCTTGTTGCTATTTTGGTTGCTTCCTCTTTTCCTTAATTTCTAGCCCTGATGTATTCATTTTATTGGACATTTTGGCAATGCGAGCTTCATTGTTTCCTTCTAGGATATCCTTGAGAATTTTTTTGACTGTTAGTTTAGTGGTCATGAATTTCTTTAGGGACTCTATCATAGAACCATCTTATTTCTTTATCTGGTGTTTGTGATTTTTTGACCTAGTGCCTGGTTCTTCACGAGTTTGCTGCAGTATTGTTTATGACCCCAGGCATCCAGATATTGTCATACAGAGGAAACCAACTGACAGGAATAACTATGTCACCTTGGTCATAGTAGTTAAGTCAGTGACAATAATAGCATTAAATATCTAACAGTCTACTGACTTCCTTTAACCAGAGCAAAGCAGTCTTTGTTTTTAGTGAACACTTGGGCCAGGTGTACATTGATCATAGGAGTTCAGACTGCTATATTTTGTTGGATGCATGGAGTGGTCCAAGGGTTCAAGCTTACCACTGGACTAAATGCCATCCCCTTCAGGTCTACCCTCTCTACTATACCACTAAGCTAGCCTCTCCGAATAATATACAGGCCCTCTGATCCTCCTAGCCTGAGGCCCAGAGGCTCAGCAGATCCCTGGATATCCATTTAGCTCTCACCCTCTCCCAGGGATCCAATATGTAGATCTAATGTAGTTTATTCTAACAGTCTACTGTGTTTGGATATTCCAATGTTTTGCAGTGACAGGTTATGGTTGGTACCTTGTGTCAACTTGGGAAGTCTAGAGTTTTGGCTAAGTGACTCAGCAGTTCTGCATCCTGGGGTGAAAATGACCTGCCCTTACCTCTCTAGGATGTTGTTCATTGTGTTAACATGAGAAGTTTAGAAGGTTGACTATGGGACTCAGCAGGGAGCCAGGGTGCTTACTTTGTATTCATCCTGAGCCTGTGAAAGAGGAACTGTGCAGAGGGTGCCTGCACGCTGGAGATTGAGGAGCCCATCCCCAGGCCTGGAGCTCACTGCAGTGTCCGTGCAAGTCCATATCAGGAGGCTGATGGGTCTGCCACGAAATGCTGAAGAATCTATAATGAAGGCCAGAGAGTCTACACCAGAAGGCTGGAGATTCCCAGGCAGAAGCTGAACAGTCTTTGCCAGAAGCCAGGAAATGACCAAGCTGAAAGTGAATACTGGAGCTCTTCTGAAGAACCAGCAACCAGTTCTTTCTTAGTTCCTCTTTTTATGCAGCCTACCCACCCTGGGGGTTGGGAGTGGTCCTCTACACCCACACCTTCTACAGGCCTTCTTGCATTCTGTATGCACCTAAAATCAGTGCCACATGGATGATGTCAAGATCTGCTGCCACTTAGAGCAGTAGCCAAACTTTCCCCTCTCCTGGCCATAGGCGTCGAGTGCCTGGATTGCTGAGAACTCTGAATTCAATTCTGAGGAGCAAATTCTCTATGCTGCCACCATTCTGGAACCTGATGTGGCCTCCACAGCAATTTTGGAACATGGTGCTGTGGGGCTTTCTCCTTAAGGCAAGGTCTTTCACCTTTGTAGTTTTGAGACTGCAAAGGGTGGAGACTTCCTGTTTCTTGTGATGCCCTCAGGCCATCTATTCGATTTTTCTTTCTTCTTTCTCAACAATGGAGATCTCCTCAGCCTTATCTTTGCAGTCCACAGCTTTACTGGAGCTTCCTTTCTGGCCAAATTCACAATATTTTAAATCATCCTGCTGGGCTCTTTGTTCTTGATTCTCAATACAAATCTGGCTAAAAGCCCCCCAACAATAGCCGCGCCACCACCTCAACATTTGGCTGCCTTGAAATTTTTTTGCAGATTAATTAGCCCATTGCCTGTAGACTCAGTCTCAGGCAAAGTCTTGGACATGAGCAAAATGCAGACAACCTTTTGCTAAACCATAACATACATCATCTGGAGTTCAGCACCCAATTCAGCACCCAATGCAGTCTTTCCTCCCAGCAGAAACCTCCCAAGCCTGGTCTTTACTGGCAGGATTTCTGGCAGGATTTCGATCAGCATTTTGGTCTTTTGAGCTTTCACCAGAATCTCCCATACAGAACAGACAAAGGCATTCCAACTCTACTCTTTCTGGTGACATCTCTGAACCTTTCCAAATTCTTCCCACAAGCCATTTCCAAAGGCTCTTGAACCACATGGTCAGGTATAGTTATAGCAGTGACCCTTGGTACCAAATTTTCTGGTATTCTCTGGTACCAAATTTTGTTTTGGTTACTTTTCTCTCAGGTGACAAAATACCTGACACCCAGAATTAAGGAAAGAAAGGTTTATTTAGCTCACAGTTTATGGAGGTTTCAGTCCATACTTGGTTGGCTCCAAGGCAGAGTGGCACATGGCAGAGGGCATATGTTCATGGAAGCAGGAAAGAGCAAAAGCCACAAGAGCAGAAGGGAAGAGGGGTGGCAGGCAGCCTCTTTCCCTCCCTTACATTGTATGCAAACCACCCACCCCAGGGTGGGTGTAGCACTCACACCCATAATCCCAGCATTGGACTATGGATAATTCATAGATCTAGAAGCCCAGCCCATGACTGCATGAGGATTTGGGGGGACATGCAAACACAATCCATAACACAGACATTATTTTTTGGGGGAGTATCAGGAATCAAACTCAGGACCTTGTGCTAACCAGGTAGATGCTTGTGCCACTGAGTTATATCTCCAACCCTGTTACAGACATTATGAAGTGAATAACCTTGTACAAATATATAGTTTTATTGTTAGTCTAATATCTTCAGATCTTAGAAGGGTGAGTGCTGGGAAGGGCTAATGTATCTATAGTTTTATTTAATATTGCTAAATTTCTCTTTTTGGTGATTGCATTGATTTGTATTTTCACCAGCAATGTATGGAAGGGCCTATTTTCTCTCAACCTCGTTATCAGAATGTATTATCTATGTTTCCAGTTTTTCCATCAGAAAATTGAGAAGTAGAAATGGGGTTTTAATATAATTTTAATTAAAAGGATGTTCATGTGTATGTACTTGGTATAGCTATGTCTATACTGAAATAAGCTTTTGTGCTGAGGTTTGAGACAATGAAAATATTATGAAATCCAACAGCACAAACTTCCTAGGTGTGGCTTAGTTTTATGAAATTTTGGGGGAAACATTTATCTTTTTTTTTTTTTTTTTTTTTTTTTT
>NW_004955405.1:7899703-7954601 GCF_000276665.1 Chinchilla lanigera | reverse complement strand
TCTCTCTCTCTCTCTCTCTCTCTCTCTCTCTCTCTCTCTCTCTCTGTTTCCAGCTTCTGTAAATTTAGCAGGCTTTCCCTGCCACACCTCACTGCCATGATATTTCTGCTTTTGAGCCATCTGACCATGGGCTGACACTGTGATAATTATAATAATACAATTATTGTATAAGTATTAATTACATAAGAAGTCTTTCCTCCTGCATTTGTGGATGTCAGGTATTTTGTGTCAGCACCTGAAAGCTGAGCAGTACAATTGAGCAGTTCTTCTGTTCTCAATTTCACACACTCCTCATCTCCTGTGAAAAAGCAGACAGGGATATCTGCTTTTTCTTGAGAAGATTCTCTTAAAGCCAATGTTCAGGGATACTGGAGGCTATCTTTTTGGATTTATGTTTTCTCTTTGTTTTGTTTTGCTTTTATTCTGGCCTATGGCAACTTCTTTCTCCTCTTGTAGATGGATGAAAAGGCAATTTAGAGCTGTTGCTTTAACAATACTCAAGTATCCCTTAATCCTGTGATAAAGAGGGACATGCTTTCCATGATTTCAGTATCTAAGAGGGTGTCTCCTCTCAAATATTTCTTTCCGTATCAAAAGGCACATAGTCCTTTATTTTTCTCAAAGGAAGTTGAGAATCATTGATCAACAATCTCCTCCCTCTTTGCAGATTTGTTTTTCCTTGTGTAAGTACCTCTTGTATTCTAAAAAGGAAAGGAGGGACAGTCTTTTGGGTTGTATGTAAAGTTTTATAGTGTGGTTGATGAAATAGGGTAACTAACTTTGAATTTAGGCTCCTTTTATAGTAATAACCTAACCTAGAATATAATTACATAATAATTAGGAAACTGAGTGACCGTCCCAAGTTTCATAATTGGAAAATGTTGGAGTTAGAACTTCAACTGAGATCCATATGCCTCTAGGAACAAAAATTTTTCATTGTATCATATTGTTTGGAAAACAAATTACCTCTGAAGACAGCATTGGAATCTGTAATCTGGGATGATGTCAAATGTTAAGGCCTAAACAGGAGGAGTTAGCAATATTTAAATATTATCTTCCTATTATTCAGGTTTATCTGGTGAACGCATCTCCCTGTACTGCAGATGGAAGAAATAAGGAAATTTGAATGAGAAAATGCTTTACATAAAATAGACTATGAACGCTACATATCTATGCAATATTTGTGGTTGAGCAGTGAAGTGCTAAATTTTTCTGCTCTTTTTGTTCAAATGGTGTTACTTATTAAAAGTAGCATAACATGCTCACATGTGAGAGAACTCAAGCATGAACTGAAGTTGTATCAATCAAATCTCCAGATGGAGACAGAGGGCTAGTGTTTAGATACACTGCACTAAACAGTTTTGTATTAATGAAATTTCAGGAAATCAGAAAATTAGGATGAAAGCCACACTTTAGTTCAGTCAAGGAATCCAGGAAGCTAGTTTACATAAAGCAGCTCTTGCAGATTTTAGAGGATAAATAATGAACAAACAAGGATTGTAGAAAGGCAGTGGGCTCTAAACAATTTAATCAGTTCTGGAACACCAGGTAAGCATCACCATTGCTACTAGGATAGGGATGCTGGAATCCCACACACTGACCCTTCCTGCTACCCTCATATGGATCTAGACAAGTTTCTACTAAAGTCAAAATAAAAATACTAGACTTTGATGTAAAAGAGGTTTTTAATTTATAAAGATCGTGAGGTTATTTTATCATAATTCTTGCAGCTAAGTGAGACAAACTAGGAATACATTCTTTAAACATATTTTGAAGTGAAGTAACAATGCGATAGGCTCTATGGTTTTAAATATACTGTTTTTAAATTTTATATATTTAATTCTAATACCATAAGAATTCTAGTCTTTTATAATTTTTATTTATTTATTTATTTATTTATTTATTTATTTAGTTAGTTAGTTAGTTAGTTAGTTTGTGGGACAGGGTCTTGCTTTGCAGTTCAGGCTAGCCTTGAGTTTACTTTGTAGCCCAGGCTGATCTCGAACTCACAATGATCCTCCTGCCTCAGCCTCCTGAGTGCTGAGACTACAGGTGTGCACCACCACACCTGGCTATAATACTTAAATAATAGATATTTAATTCTAAGTTTTTTTAGAAAAATAAAATATCATTACTGAAATGACTACTAATAATGTGGTTCAAATTCATAGCAAAAAACACCCTATCTTTTGGAGTTTGTACATTTCTCAGTAAGTTCAAAATAGTTTATTCCAAAGATAGCACCACTAAGGACATAAATTTTACCTTTTCAAGTACTTGGTTAGGCTTTAGTGACTATGTGACGTGATCACAAGGAAATAAATACAATTTGGACAAAATATTTTCAATAGTGATACTATTATCATGTTATTCACATATTATTGCTTACCATTTACCTGTATTACTGCACGGTGTCTTTGGTTGAGGAAGCCGTGTGTCTCAAAGTCCTTTGCAGTCTGCAGTCCAGTTCCCTTGGGGGCGATAACTACGGCCTCAGGTTGCGGGCTGTTGGCTGGAGGTTTGCCTCAGTTCACTGCCACTGTGTTTCTCTATACGGAGACACACGAGGCAGCTGGCTTCTCTCGGAGGAAGCAGCGAGCAAGAAGAGGCAGATGTAACGTAAACGATGTCTCAGACCCCTGCAACCTGTTCTCAGAGAGGGAAGCCATCACTTTCTTCCCAAGAATAGTCACCGGGCCAGCCCATACTCAAAAAGGGGATCACACAAAGTTGTAAATACGGTTAGGATCATTGGGACCACCTTAGAAGCCTACATATCATTTTTACTGTAGCCTTCTCCCATTGATAAACTTTTGATTAATTATGAGATAATATTTACATGATCTACAAATCATGTAAGTAACCTTTTCCTGACTGGCATGTTAATTCTCAATTTTATTAAATAGATCATAACTATTTGTTGTGAAAAGGGTTGCAAACTATGGATGACACCGTGTATGAAGCCTGTGGATTTTATCATATGGACTGATATATCTAACACTATACGGATTTTAGGCACAAATACACACAGCCACCCTAGAAGATACACTGTACTGTAGTGTTCTGACAGGAGGTGAGAGCTACTCCTTGAGAAAATGCAAGAGGCCTGAAGGAAGTAATCTGCGTCCTGCTTTAATCTGAATTCCTCTTTTGTTGTTCTAAATCTTTTTTCTTTGGTATCAGTGTCTCTTTTTTTCAGGATCCTATTCTATTTGCAAGAACTTCGCAGGCCCTGCTAATGCAATTGCTCAAAGGTCACTTTAAGTACAGTCTTTATAAATTGATTTCTTCAGAGTCTTTGCTTCCTTTACTTCAAAATGCCCTGCGAAATGGTTGCTGCCTCTCTTAGTTGTTAACCTCAGGGATGTCTTTTGTCTATTTGCTTGACCCTAAAGCTCCTCTTGCCTCAGAAATCTGTGTCTGCCTTTATGTCTTTTCTGCCATCTTCTTTCTCTTTCTGATGCTGAGATAAAGGCAATGGTTTACATTCTATTCCATTCCTTTTGGCAAGATAAGTCATTTTTTTTTTCTTTTTTGATGTCTGAGTTGCAATGTGACCCTCCATGTTTACAGTACTATGATACCAGAAACATTTCAGGAATAAACCTTTTCATAGCATTTGATAGTATTCCATTGTATCTTCCACATCATGATGATGATAAGATAGGATGACAGTCTGCTCTTCTCATCTTACAGATTCTGAGAAACTTGCATTATTTGTCATAGTGACAAGTACTTCACTTATTTTGATTTTCTTTTTTTCTGCTAGTTGATTAGGGAATTACAAATCAAAAAGCTTTCCTTACAAGCTTAATTTTCTAAATGAGTGACTATACACTTTAAAAGCTAATTTTTAGGCTGGCACAAACTTCCTAATAAATAATGGAAGTTTTTGGGCCAGGGCTGTAGCTCAGTGGTGCAGCGCCAGCCTGGTAAGCATGAGGTCCTGAGTTTGACTCCTGGAACCAAAAAATAATGGAGTCTTTTTTTTCCTATAGGCAAATTAATGTATTCTATCCATATATAAATCTTTTCTCTTTGATTTTACATTCAGTAATCTTTAATTGTGAAGAATATGGACTTAATTAGGTAAATACATGAACAATTTTTAACTTATTTTAATTTTTTCAGCCTTACAAAACAGCAGAGACTTCTAACTTTATTCTAAAACTAAAAAAGAAGTTATTATAATGTTTTCATAGTAATTTTCTTTCTCAAGAGAGCCAGATAGATTATCTCTCTGTTATGGTTTAATGCAGTAAATCTTTAAGTTGGTATTCTGGCTTGTTAAAGGTTTTTGTTGTGGGAACTGCTTAAAAATATGCAGATTGTATGAATTCAGGTGTGTGATGTTTTCAACAGCCTACCAATCATAAAATGCAATTTTCTCCTTTTAGTGCCAAGTTCATGATACTAAATGGCTTAGAAAATTGTATTAGGTAATTTTCTCTGGTGCATTTAATGCAGATTGCACTAATATTGTGAAGGGCCTTTGTTTAACACATTTTCTTTTAAGCTAGATCAATTAAAATTTCTGAGAGAATTGGATCAAGATGATTATGATTAAGAAGATGACTCATTCTTCTTCAATAACATTAAATATGTTTAATTCCATGCATTACTAAGTAGTTTCACCATTTACTCTAATGATGACTTTTTTGCTTACCTTTTAATAAATGAAGAGTGCTTTGTCTAATATTTATGGTATAAAGCCTTTATTTGTGCAGAAATATGTAGGCAGTGTTAGCAGTGTTTTTCATAATTTTTTACTGAAAATAGAAATTTTTAGTGATAACTAATAATGATTCCATTCTTTTTAGGAGTTTTAAAAATATATACTGGAATATGAAGTACAATAATATGATTATACCTTATAATGCTTAGGAAAAGGATGTGTGTTACATTAAAACATTTGATATATGATATGGAATGATGAAGACCTTTGTGGATTTACAAGTATTTGTAGTTGAGGAAGGCAGAAAAAAATAACTTACTCAGAGCAGCAGTTTGTCTTTTTTGTTTTCTACCTGTAAGGATAAGGCTTCTGTCTTATCCACCTATTTCTAGGCAACTATTTTCGTGTGATTTTTCAGTCTGTTTTCTGTTCCCTATTTTGAAACTCCACTTAAGAGTTAATGTATGATGAACACTTAGTATAATGTGAAAACTCAATAAATGTTGGTGTTACAAATTAATCAGGATTTTGTTTTTTTTTTTTTTTTTTGGTTTTGATTTTTCTCCAGTACCGGGAACCGAACTCACGACCTTGCGCTTGCCAGGCAGGCACTTTTGCTGCTGAGCTAAATCCCCAGCCCCTTAATCAGGATTATTGTTTCCTTCTCTTCCTGTGATAGCATGACCCTAAATAATTGTCCTTAATAAACTTTTAGGTTAAAAGGTTTGCATTAAGTATAAATGACGGATAATATGTTGTTATCTACTTGCCTTCCTAGCATTATTCTTTGTACAATACTTTTATAGGGTAGAAAACCTAATTATGACTAATATCCAGAACACAGGGAGACTAATGTACACTGAGTTCCTACTTGTATCCTCTGTATTGCATTACTTGGAATAAGGGAGGAAAACTAACTTTTTCCTCTACCTTTCATGAGGTGGGATTTCCCAAAACAATAGATTAAACAGAGAAAAACAGTGAGTTAATAATATGTATACTTCCTATATACGTTGGAGATCACGCTGCAAAATAAAAAACTCTTTATAGAGTACATCTGAGAGTGTCTTAGACCTCAGGCTTAGTGATCATAGTTGTCTGAAACAGAGAAAGAAATGTCTGAGGAAAGACCTGTTTAAGATAGGGTGAGTATGAGAAACAGAAGGGTAAAGTTCATTTTGAAAATTTAAGTGAATCTTTCCTTCACTGATCAAGAGTCTAGTGATTTAGTCATCCATGCTCTTTCCTGAGAATAAAAAAATTACATAGACTAGGCCAAACAAACAATTGGCCAAATCAAAGAGAGGAGGATGTGTACCAGGCGATCAGAGGTACCTGTTGCCCAGGAAGACTTAGGGCTCAGACCTAAGGGTTTTACATGGAGGATAAGCAGAAACAAAGTGGAGATATGTTTTAAGGATACTGCTGATCTAGAGTGGCAAAGTAAATTTGGATCCAGTTATGATTGCTAGTTCAGTTCCTAATTCTTTCCTATATGTCAGAATCTTTTTTTTTTTTTAACTAAAAGCAAGTAAACACTGAACATTTAAAATTGAAGAGAAGATTCAGAAATGTGTGTTTAAATAAAAATGGCCCTGGAAGGGCAATTGTTATGGTTTAGAGTCAACATAAAACTGATGTGTAGCCTTTATTTCAGTTTCACATTAAAAAATTTAGTAACATTTGATAATGATAAAAAAGAAATGACTTAACCTCACTGTGTCTTCAACAGTCTGGTGATTATTTTCCTATGCATTTACAGAATATATTTATTTTCTAAGGAAAATTAAATGGCTATGATATACTAAAGTATACCAATTAAAATAAATAAACAATTTCATTTTCTGCCCTGGTTAGGGATATTTCCAACAAAACTACTCATTTCAGATTTAGTCACTTATTACACAGACTCTTGTTGCTAATGCTCATTTCTTAAAGAAATAGAATATAAGCCATTACTTCTTCCATAATAGAGAAAATTAGAGATATATTTGAGAGCTATAGAGAGCAGAATTGCTATTTATTCTATAGTGGAACTAGATATTCAAAAAGAGACTCCACTGAAGAGTCTTGTGATTGCAAGTAACTTGTCTGTAGAAATGGTTATAAGGCTATCTGCCTAGTTTGATCTGGCTTGGAGCATAACTCACAGCATGGCTTGATCTTTCTTAGGATTTCAGGGCCCAACTATCAGTAATGTAAAATAAAATAATTTTATTGAACTACTGCAATAGAAATCTACTCTCTCATGCATTTAGGACTAGGAGAAAAGTGTTCTTATATTTACCCTACTGTTTTTATTTGAAAGCTCAATATCCTTCATTTTTCTTCTTTACATTGATGGATGTCTCTAAAAGAGTAATTTTTCAGTGTATAATTTTCTTGGATTTAAAAACTTCAAATTCTAAAAATATTCCAGCTTTAAACAGATATGTTTTTTTTTAATTTATTTTTAATTTTATTTTTAGGGATAAAAGAACCAAAACATATTAACAAAAACACAGACATAAACGAAACAACATAAAAACAATAAAAGCAATACAGAATTTCAGACGAAGTGAGAAGAAATTAACAATGGTTGCTGTATTACATACTGTTACCTTCATATTGGTTACTCAAATAAACAAATACAGACATGTAAGAATGATGAAACAATTAAATATCAAATATTCCATTCAATGAAGCAATAAAAATTAATAGTACAATTATCCTGGAAATCTTTTATATATATATATATATTTTTTTTTCCCCTTTCTTCTTTACTTTCTCTTTTCCCTCATCCCAGTCGTTCTTTCCTTTTGAGCAGTGTTTTACGCTTTGTCACTATCTGTTGTACCTCTTAGGTTTCATTTACTCTTTTAGGTTCCTGTACTCGGTAGACAATACCATGTTTACACATGTGAGACTTATTTATTTCACTTATGAGTACGGTCTCTAGTGGAAACCATTTAATTATAAAAGCCTCAAGTTTATCTTTCATTACAGCTGAATAATATTCCGTTATATAAATACCACAGCTTTTTTAACCATTCCCCAGATATTGGACATTTTGGTTGTTTCCACAATTTACCTATTACAAATTATGCTTCTATAAACATGGGTACACATACATCATTGTGGTATGAAGTTTTTAGTTCTGGAAAAATACCCAAAAGGAGAATAGCTGGGTTGAATGGCACCTCTAATCCTATTTTACTGAGGAATCTCCAGACTGATTTGCACAGTGGTTGCACCAGTCTACACTCCCACCATCAGTGGATCAGGGTACTTTTTTCCCCACAGCCCCTCCAGAATTTGTTCTTTCTTGCTTTTTTTTTTTTTTTTTGGCTTTTCTCCGGTACCGGGAACCGAACTCACGACCTTGCGCTTGCCAGGCAGGTGCTTTTGCCGCTGAGCTAAATCCCCAGCCCCGCCTCCAGAATTTGTTGTTGGATGATTTCTTGATGATAGACATTCTTTCTTGAGTAAGATGAATCTCAGTATTATTTTAAACAGATATGTTTTATTTCCTCTAATTATAATTAAATACGTTTTGCAGGCTTACTGCTCCTGAATATAGTTCTATAGCAGGAAAACCACATTTTGAACATTTAAGAACAGATCTTTCCTTTGATATGATGTTCAATCAAAGAAAAGTGTAATTACTTAGAAATCAGAACCAGAGCTTCCAAACTGTGCCAAAAAAGAGGCAGAAAATTAACTAGGAAAGTTACTCCTATACATTGCTAGACCCATTGTGGCTCAAGCCAATATAGTTAGGGTTTATCTTTTAAACACCTTTTCCAATTGTTTACCTCATGTGAGAACTATTCAAAGAGGTTCTTGTATATTTGCTCACATCCCATAATTTTATGTGGTAAGCACTTTTATTATACAGTATTTACTAATAAGAGAACTGAGATCAAGAGAGAAGTAACTTTCCCAAGTTCATCCTTACATGGTCTGAGCTACGTAGAATAGAGTGAAATACATATCGGTCTTGATTTGAATTTTGGCTCTAAAAGGTTCTTCTACTTATGCAGGCTAAGATTAGATTAGTTCTTGTCAATTACATCCATTCTTGGAACCAGTAAAGCTTGCAGACAACCCAGTCCGCAAGTCTTTTTGACATGAACTGAACTAATATAGATATTTATTGTGTTTTATTTGTATTTTAAAAAATAGGTTCTTTAATTTATCTTTATTAAATTATTAAATTTCACATTTTATCATTTAATTCAGGTTTATTGGAATAGTGAGAATCTAGATAATGTCTTTAACATTGATTAAGCTTCTAAGCTTTTGATTATCTCTCAAATTCACTTAATGGCCATAAAAAGAAGTAACTTAGTCTCCAACTGATAGCAAAATGCTCATACACTATGATAGGAAAGATCCACAAATCCTAGGTGCTAGGTCAAATACTTCCTTAAATTTTTATCTACGTATCTGATAATTGACAAAGACATCTGGAAAAATAATAATACTGTAAGTATTACTTTGTCCAGGCACATGTGCAGGAGCTCCTCATTTTGAAAGTATCATTTGGATAATGATTATAGTCACATATCTATTAATGATCAGCAGAGACTAGAATTTAGGTTTCTCATGGTGATGTTCAATAGAGATTGAAATTTGTTTTGTTCTAATGCAAACTGGAGACATTGACAGGAGATGCTGATCAAAAGTAATTATGAAACCACATTCTAAGAAGAAATTATAAGTGAAATAGCTTAGAAATAACAGTCTGAGCAATGTGAAAGCCCTATTTCCTATAGATCAAACTTAGTACAAGTGATTCTGCTTTAAAATAGATTTACTACTTTTATCTGCAATAATAGAGGCAGTTATATTGTTGTTTATTTTAAAATGAGGTGCCCTCCCTTTAGAACTCAGAAGGGACACGTTACTCTCCTAGCCATTCAGTGACCAGCCTGAGCAGCTTAGGTAATTCTACCCACTGAGGTTATAACAGAGAACAGTGTGAACTTTCCTAAACTAAGATATTCCATGCTACAAACCACTACTTTCTCTGTCTTTTTACTGCACATATGCCAATGGATTTATTTGTAAATTCTATATTGCAATGTTTTCAATAATTTTTAAAATTCTTTACTTATTTCTTACACATATGATATCCTTTTCTCAAAAGATTATAAACAGTAAGACATTTCTTTCTGACTTTTTTCATATTTTTCTACTCCAAACATTAAAGATCCTATACAACAGATTAGATAACATAGTCTTTAGAACTGAATAGCACTCAAAATAATTTCATATACAACATTTCATTTAATCAGTGCAGTGACCTCATGTGACAGCAGAAAATTGAAGTTCATATAGGTTTAACTCTTTGTTAAAGTCAAACGTAAGCCACATTAGCTTCCTAGGGTGCCACAGTAAATGATCACAAACTTGTTGGCTTAGAGCAACAGAAATTGATTCTCTCACAATTCTAGAGGTCAGAAGTTTGAGAACAAGGGGTCAGCAGGGCCACGTCAGTCCCGGAGCCTGGAGAGCGCTTCCTCCCTTTCCAGCTCCCTTGCCTCTTGCAGCTTCTGGTGGCTCCTGGAAGCCTTTGACTTGTGGAGGATAAATTTCAAGCTCCCTCATCTTCATTTGGACTCAGTCTCTGTGTGGCCTTTCCTTCTTAGTAGGTCGCTTACGACTTAATTTAAGGTTCATCCTAATCCAGGGTGATTTCATCTTGAGATCCTTAATTTAATTATATCTATAAATATCTTTTTACCAGAAATGGTCAATTCGCAGGTTCTGTGTGAAAATCCAGCCAAGGCCCGGGGGTGGCTCTAGCTGGCCCACGGTCACTGGCAGTCTCCTGCCGTCCACCTGAGAAGCCCTCCGAGCTTCTCTGTGCCTGTCGTGCCCGTGCAGCAGGACCTTTCCCACGCTTAACCACCGGGCTCTCTTTCCTGTTGTGTTTCTAATGCTTGACACTTTGTATTCTGTTTCTAAGTATCTAAGACCTAATTCAATAATACCTAAAATAAAATTTGGATTCTATTATTTTTAAATGAATGAAAGACAAATAATGATGAGGAATTTTTCTTTAAAAATATGTCGTTTCTTATTCTGTTTGGCTCAATCCAAACCACTGAAGATGTGCCACTGAACAAGATCAGTGATGCTGGTGTTCTGGTGGAATGACTGACTTTTCTGTAACTGTGGCCATGATGATGCTGCCTCTCTCCCAGTTTTGTGTTTTACTTCATCACGTGATCATCTTCTGCTAATCCTTCTTCTGTCTTGCTATTGTTTTCTTAGTCTGACTTCCCACTTCCTGTTTTAATGGCTATTTCTCAGAGGTCTTTCCTAGGCTCATTTGTGCTCACTTCACAAATTTTCCTGAACATAGTCTATCAGATTACTCAGATTTTATTAGAGAGCTAAACTTTTGCACTGAAGGGGTGTCCTGCTTTGACTTAGGGTACCATATACTTACCTGCCCACTGGCCTCGCTTTTGAATACTTGCAGGTAACTCTAACCCAGCACATCTCTTCACCTTCTCCCTCCCCTAATTTACACTTTGATTTTCTATTTAAGCAAATGGTACCAGACTTCACTGTAGGAGTTATTTGTTCTTTTCTTCACTAACAGCCCTGCTGTTTCAGTCAATTTGAAAGTTGTTGATTCTATCTACTGAATATTTCTCTAATTTATCTGCAGCTATCCATGGCCAATATTAACTTTACCTATAATGACCCATCCCACAGAAACTGTATGAACTTTCAGCCTCAGTCTTTGTCATTGTCCTTACCCCCTGTGTACATCCCACACTGCAGACAAGGCAGACTGCTTTCTGTGATTAAAGTGTATTGTGTGTGTATGTGTCTGTACCACTTAAGAACCACTCAAGAATTTTTCATCTTTTCAAGGCAAAGTATAGCCCCTTATCATGGCATTTATGATAACTCCTTGGTTTATCTACCTAGCTTCTTTTCTCTTTTCACTTTTAGTTTACTGCACTTCTTTCAATGATAAGACTATACCATGCACTTGCTTCTGTTGAAAATAATTTTTCTGCCCCTCAGTTCAGTACTATCTTCCCAAACCCATCATAGTATAAAGCAGATATTACAGAAAGCTTTATGTGAGTTCCTAAATTTGGGTTTTGTGTTTCTTCTGTATGTTCTTGTAGTCTTACAATATCATCTACTTCTCTGCTTCTCACATGCAGTGTAACCGTGTGGAGTTGGCTCAGAGATGTCAGGGAGAATGCCTGTCACGTTTATCAGTTAGTGTCCAGCATTTGCACAATGACTGATTCACGGTATATATTACTTAATGACTGACTGTAACCTCTTGCCTTAGGCTTTTTCAATGGCATCTACTTAATTATAAATATATTTCTTTATAAGAATTGCTAAGTACATTTAAAGAAATACTGCTTAGAAAAACTAGATGTAAAGTATTAGATGTACCCTACTTATCAGTTTGAATATAGCAAACTTTTTATCTTTCCATTTTCCTTTCTTACACACACTGCAAATTATAAGAACAGTCAAAAAATTATTTTTCTACTTATAACTGATAATGTTCTTTTTTAAAATTTATTTTTTCCTATATATATGTTCTATTAGTGCATGTTAACTTTACATACTGTTGGGCTTTAGCATGGTGCTGTCATTATGCTTGTAGCACACTCTGCTGATTGTATTATTTAATACATTGCATATCATCTTCAGAGGCAGCCAAAGGCCATCATTTCTGAATACTGTCCGCTAGTGCTATTCTGTCTCTCTCTTTACCATGATCATAAAATACCCCTTTAAATGGACTTTTTATAGACAGACATTAGGTATAACCAACATACCTTTATCTGTTATATTTATCTACCTTCTAGTATAATTCGATTGTATTTCTTCCATTACCAGAAAATGGTATTAAAAATAAAGATAAATTAGAGTGTCCAACTGGTTTTGCTATTAGTATTCATTATCTTATATATGTGATTACACATCCTTTAATTTTTTCCTTTCTAAAATAAATGTTTCCTTTAATCTTTTATCATAAAAAAGTGTCTTATTTTCTTTATATATGCAATGGTTTCTCATTGTTTTCCTGCTTCTCTGTTTTTGCATATAGCTTCAAAAAAGGAGGTGACTAACATGACTACTACAGTGCTATAAATAAGACCAAGACATATTGTTCATTCAGAGATGGAGGTATTATCCTATGTGAGTCCTATTTGTGGCCTCTTTTAATGTGGTTTAATGCTTCATTCAATTTTCATTGCTCCTTGGTCGTGAACAAATGTCTTCATTGAATTGTAAGAAGAGATACATAAATCTCATTCCTGAGAAAATTACATTTAGTCCAGAGCTCATCAAGGTGTTTGAGTAATTTGAATTTGTTTTTCAAGTGTGCTTTGCTTTTGCATATTTCAAATGCATATTATCAACCTTTGTGTTTCTTAATTATTTTATATTGTTAGTTCTTTTTGGAATTCAGCCAATTTCCCTAATCACGAGAAAATTAAAATAAAATTTTCCTTCAAATTTTAAAACTTCACCTTCTTTTCCAGATCATTAACACAAGTATTGAATAAAAGACGCAGGGTTCTGGATCCTAGGCTCACCTGCTAATTAACCTCTTTGCTTCCTGAGGATTTAAAACTTATTTCCACTCAATTTCTACCACTTAACTTGTTTTTAATGGCTTGGGGCCATCCCTGGGGGGTAGAGGGCCCTGAGCGAATCATTTTGTGATCTCATTGCTTAATATTTTTATTCACGTGAAATCTTGTGAAAGTTAACATCAAGGACATCCTTAAAATGTACAGCTCCCAGGAGCTATGTATAAGGAAGGGTATTGTTTATAGATAGCAAATCCTTTTCTAGATCTTTTCTTTTAAGGAGCCAGTGCCTCTCAAATTTTAGACTTCAAAGAGAATCACCTGGGGAGCACATTAAAAGTGTAAATCCCTGTATCTCTGCTTGGAATGACTGACTCACTTTCCCATAAGAAAAACATCTAGATGAGTCCCAGTTATCTAAGATTTTTCTCTGCAAGTGTAGTGAAAGGATCCGGAAATCAGTTTTGCCTGGAAGGTAGAAATGCAGAATCTCCTGCCTTCAGCAGGACACTGAGACAGAATTTGAATTTCTGACCATATTTTTAGTTGACTGTCCATTAATGTTTGAGAAACAATGTATAGAGCATACTTTGAGAATGTGTGCTTACTTTCCTTACATGTAGGGAAACAATCGCTTGTGTACCTTTGCAGCACCAGGTCTGAATCTGATTTCCTGTTCCTCCCTCTTCTCTCCTTTAGTGTTGACCAGTTAATTGAGATCTAGGCCTGTAGTATCTCTGTCAGGTCTGCTTTCTGCGGGATGCTGAGCCATATGCTGGACATAAATAATTCTTGCCTGACAAAACTTACCTCCTAAGTCATTATGTTTAACTTCCTGTTATTTTTTAAAAGATGAAAGTAAAGATTAGGCACTATATCTCCCTTACCTTGCTGTTGCCTAAATGTTTTATATCCTTTAATATATTGGGAAATGAAACTAGCCATGCTATGTCCTGTCTTTTAAATATCCCTACTGCTTGGAAATTGACTTGTCTTCATTTTTCTTGTAAATATTTTTATAGGACAGTGTTTTATTGGACAGCTCTAATTGCTGTGGGCTATTTATATTATACAATTCCTTTCCTCACAACTTTCAAGTTTGCAGTTCTCCAGAGCAGTTTATACTGTTGTGTTCTTTCCCTCATGACGGGTCTTTGAATATCTGAAAATGACTGTAATATTCCTACTGTCCTTTTATCAATAACCTTATCCACTTATCCCGACTTTCTTTAAACACATGAATCCCACAGTAAATACATTGCAGGTAGATATAATCTGCAAAGCCCAAATACTCAGTAGCACTTGCAGCTGAGTCTAAACTGTATATTTTTTGATATCTCCATAGGTTCTATTAATTTTGAGATTGTTATGCATAGAGTTCTTTTTAAATTTATTTCTTAATGAGATATTGCTTAGCTACATTTATTACAAAGCCATTTTAAAATTCACTTAATTTTAAGTTAAACTTCACATGACTTTACAGAATTTCCTTTTTGATAAGTCATATTATGTTATTCTTAGAGCGAAAAAGGTTTTCAGATTTTAAAGTGTTTTGGAAATGTTTCTAGTTTACTACCGTAGTTTACTGTTACTACTGTGTGGCCAATAGGTCACGTGTATCAAGAAACTGCTAGTTATGCAAATGTTTGAACTCCACTAGGATCTAGTGAACTTGGTCATCTATGTATCTAATGTTTGTCAGGCAATTTTTACTCAAATTTGATAACCTTTAAAAGCCTACTCGTACGTGAAATAAATTAGGCTCACATGTATAAACATTGTATTGTCCCTGTAGGATAAGAAACTGAAAGAATAAATAAGATTCAAAATGTACATAGATATTGTGAAAGGGGAAGAAACTGCTCAAAAGGAAAAAACAACTGGGATGGGGGAAAGGAGAAAAGAAAGAAGGGAAAAGAAAAAAATATATAAATATATACAAGATAACTAAGATAATTATACTACTAATTTTTATTAGTTCATTGAAAAGAATGGTTTGTGCTTATATTGTTTGATCAATTTTGCATACCTGTACCTTTTAATCTGAGCAACTATACTTTGAAGATAACAATACACAATGTAATAACCATTGTAAATTTCCTATTATCTTATTTTAAAATTCTAAATCATTGTTTTTCTTGATTTTTTTTCTCTTTAAAAAAAGATTAAGGGTTAAACAGGCAATTTATTGTGCTATAAAATAACATTGCACAAATCATGTGACTTTGAAAACGTGAATGAAATGGTCTCTTCAGTAATCATACATAATTTTGATTATCATATAAATCTAGGCAGGATTTTTTTCTCTTATCAGAATTTGGTCATCCATCACAGTAACCTAAATAAAAAGACAAACATATTAAATGTTAGGTAAAATGAAGGCTAATATAATTAGTTGACATATTTTGTTATTAATATTAGGATTAATATTTCTACAATTCTGTTTTAATATTTTATTACTATGTTAAAATTGTATTGTCAGAGTTAAAATAGAGGCTATTTTTAGGTAAGAAAATTTGCTCTTCAGACTTCTTGTGTACCTGCTTCTTTTCACAAAAGCATTTCAAAGCTATTAGTAATCAATCCCATTCTTTATTAATAAGTCAGAAAATTTGATTTATTTTTCCACATGTCTTATAGCTTAGATTTCTCCTGTAGGCAACTCTCTCTCAAGTGGTTCTAAGAACTTCCCAGACCACTGATGTGACATTTGCCAGTTTTTGTTAATGAAGGGTCCTAAACCTGACAACTTGTTTTCCAGAATAAATTTCTAGGAAAAACATTTGAAGGAGCTCTCAGTGGACCTTCTAGGGAAGCAGAAGCTAGGAACGAAGTCGATGAATGAAACACCAGAACAAATGCCCTCTGAAGAGAAGATGGAGGAACCTTCTGCGTTATCTGGGAGTGTTCTGGGTGGCCAGATACTTCCTAGCTCTGGAGACATTTAAAATATGTCGCGGTGGGAAACACCTCTTACATTGTCCACAGGGAGCCTGCGTTGGTGGGACCAAGCCAGGGTCTCATGATTCAGCCAAGGGTGAACTGGACACGTTCTCCGTTCCTCTTAGGATAGGAAGTTGTGTATGTGATAAAATCCAACCCTATTAATGTAGCTTTTGAGGTCTGCGTAAGGTGGCTCCCATGAAAGTGCAGACTGTTCTCTCCCTCTCAGCTCGTGCTATAGCACAGTGATTTCCATGGAACTGCCTGGCTAGATCTGCTCTTCCATGGACGCCTCCCAGGGTCGCTGCGGGCTTTTTCTTCATGACTTTCCTGTCTCCGCTCAACTATCAGTTTCTCAGAGACTTCCTTTTAACTCAATCTTTTTGCGGGGGGTGGAATTGAGGATGAACCCATGGTCTCATGCGTGCCGGGCGACCAGTGAACTACATTCCCAGCCCTTTTAATTCAATTCAAAGACGCTTCCACCATATCAACCTATCATATTTTATTCATTACATCAATAACGACCGTACTAACATGCTTAAAGATGTGTATTATTTATTTTTATCTGTATATTTTCTTTCTTTACTTATATTTATGAGATTTATAAAAGCAGCTATCAAAATAAACAGTTTAATGTCTCACCCAAAATAACTTCTTTTTTTTTTTTGGTTTTTCTCCAGTACCGGGAACCGAACTCACGACCTTGCGCTTGCCAGGCAGGAGCTTTGCCGCTGAGCTAAATTCCCAGCCCCCAAAATAACTTCTTAATTTTCACTTTTATAACATTTCAACATGATCTCTGTGGTCTGTGAAAGGGCCTTCGTGGGTGATTCAGAGACCCAGATCCCTTGTCACATGTGGCCCTGCTATTCCCTAGTTTTCTTTTACCTGAAGCAGTCTGAGAAAGGAAAGGTTATGCTATACTGAGATCAAAGTTGTATGAAAGATTGAGTATGCTGTATGTCATTAAGTCAATAATATGAAAATCATTGTTTGGTATATAGCTTAGTTATGTAAAGTCTCTTCAGGAAATATTGGTGGGATAATCACAAACTACTAATGCAATTGATACCTAACTTAATTCATGTATCTCCATATTTTTATTTATGTGATATATATGTGTAGTATATACACATAAGAATGGGCATACATGCATATACTCACATAGCAGAAACACAGAGAAAGAGATAAAGAGAAGGAGATTAACCCATTTGGTAGATAAGAAAGTGGATCATCTACTGAGATACACTTTTACTTCTTCAATATTTGGGTAAGAAATATAATTTAAATATCTAAGAATAATTTATAGAATTTGATTCATTTGGCAATAACATCTAGGTACTTTGTGATAATTTCATAGGTGGTTCTTGGCACAGAAATTCTAGCACTGTCATCAAAAAGACTTTCATATAATTTTAATCCTGTAGTAATAATACAGTTACATAAATAGAAATATATTTAGTGATTTTAATGAGTTTAAATGACAAAGTTTAAAGTATATTTTATGTATTTTATGTTTGGTGTATCTATGTTTGTAGTTAAAATGTTCATATAACCTATGAATCGATTCTTTCTATGAGATAATTTGAAAGATATTACTTTATTTGATTTATTTGGTACCAACAAAATCAGCATCATATTTCTTCTAGTTTTAAATAAATTCTTTTTTTCTGGGGCTTCAAAATATCACGACTCTATCCTTTCAAGGAAAACAAAGCAGGTTTTCCTCTGCTGAGGGCATAGAGCAGCATGCAAAAGGAAATGAAGTGAACTGCTTGTCATCAGACACATAACCAAAATAAAGGTCTGTTTTCCTCCAAGTGGGAAGAGTGCTTCTTGAAAGACATTCTGAAATATAATATAGATTAATTATACTCATTACAGTGCAGGAGAGAAATGGAATGTGCCTTAAATGGGTGATACAAATGATTTGTTTCACTAAAGTATGCTCATGTTAGGTTAGATTTGATTGAATATATTTGTACTACTAAAACAATGGATAAGAAAAGAAGTTCAATTTTTTAGTGCATAGACATTAAACACTCATATTAGTAAAACAATATACACATTTCAACAATTGTTTAGAAATATCCATTTTACTTAGCATACTTTATTTCAAAGTTTTGAAATAGAAATAATCAAGGAGTTAAGAAAGTATATATTAGGGACTCAAAAAACCACATAACAGAAATGCAGAGAAAGAGATAAAGAGAAAGACAGACTAACTCATTTAGAGAATTAATGAATAAAATAATTCATGGGGGAATAAGCATATCTTGAACTTAGTATCTGTAGCCTCCTATAATACCAATTTCCTTCTTCACTATAAATAATTTGTATTTATTATATTATTGAATTATATTTTTCGATGTGTTATCTCTAGTGTTCCTCCATTTTAGGAAAGTATCATTTATGTACAGCAAAATACATTTTCAATATATAGTTTGATGAGTTTTGGGAAATGTAAATGCCCATGAAACCAACATTTTAACAGAGGCATATAACACTACCTACATGTCACAATATTCTCTCCTACTTCTCTGCAGTCTTCTTTCTCTGCTCCTAGACATGCAAAACATGTCATGAGTATCATTTTAGATTAGTGTCATGGGAGTATACAATGTGCTCTATTCTGTTAAGAAACTCAGAATTTTTTGCCATGTTGTTTCATGTATCAGATTTTTTTTTTGTATTGCTGAGCAGTCTTCCATTTGTATTTACTGTAATCTGTCTGTTCTTTCTATTGATAGACATTTGGGTTACTTTGAACTTGGTGATCTTTGATAAAGCAATAGGAATATTTGTACATGTTCTTTGTCAGTATATTTTCATGTCTCTTGGTAAATAACTTGAAATGCAATTTCCATATCATATAGTAAATATTTCTTTGTTATATAGAAACTACAAAAATGATTCTCCAAAGGAGTTGTGCCATTTTATATACCTGTCAACAATGATGGGGGTTTTAATTCTTCCACATTTTCTGGAGAATTCAGTTCTTTTAATTTTGACTATGCAAATGGGTATATAGTATTATATTATTGTGTTTTTAATTTGCAGACTTCTTTTAAAGATATTGAGCATCATTCAAAGTTGTTTACTGGTGATAAATCTGTCTTTTTGAGGTATTTATTCAAATATTATACATGCTTTTCATTTCAATAAAATGCAATACATTTTATTCTTTGCCTTTTTATTGAATTATAGAAGTTCTCTAAATGCTCTCAATCTGTGTAGGTATACGTTATTTTTTATTTCTGGAAAAGTTTTATGCTATCTGAGATCACAAGATTTTCTTGTATTTTAGAAGTTATACATACACTGTTAACTCTTACATATGTCTATTAGTCTCTGCAAGTTAAAGATTGAATATTGCATGACTAGGGATTTGGGCTCAAATTTTTCATTTGTATATTCAGTAGCTCCAGTAAGACTGAAAAGACTGTTCTTTCACCCATGGAATTCCTGTTGAGCCTTTTTTACAGATCAATTTACCATGTAAATGGAGGACTAGATACAATCATTGTTTAATTTTGCTGAGGTAGAATTTACATACCTCAATTATCCTTTTAAGATTTACCCTTTTAAATAGAATTCTATGAATTTGACAAGTGCATACATGCTCTCATTATACAGCCACTAAGGCCATTAAGGTATCTAGAGTGTTTTAGCCCCCAAATTTCCTGTGTCTCCTTTACAAACAAGCCGTGTGTACGCCTACAGGCCCTGATAACTAGTTATCTGCTTTCTGTGTGCATAGTTTTCCTTGTGCCAGATCCAGTTTATAAACAGAATCATAAGGCAGACAGTCCATTTAGGTTCAGCTTCTTTCACTTGTTATACACAATTGAAATCCATCCATGTTGTTGCATGTTTCAACCACTGTACTTTTAGTTTAAACAGTGTTCTAGTTCATTAATGTACTACAGTTTCTATGTTTATATACTCATTGGAGACAATTTGAGTTGTTTATAATTTTGAAAGGTTACAAATGAAGCCACTTGCAAACATCATGTAAAAGTTTTTGTGTAAATACAACTTTGCATTTCACTTAGGTAAATACCTAAGGGTTGATTGCTGGTTCTTACGCTAAGTAGATATTTAGTTTTGTAAGAAACTACCAAACTATTTTCCTAAATGGATGTATCATATCGAATTCCCACCCAAAATATGAGAATCTTCCAGTTGCTCTATACCCTCACCAGAACTTGCTATCTCCAGGTTTATTGCCTGGTAAAGCAATCCAGTTGATCTGTAGTGCTCTCTTCTTTCTTTGTGTCCCTATGAATTTCCATCTGGAATTGTTTTACAATCCCTCAATTTTAAAGAACTTTAGCTAATTTTTAGAGGGTCTGCAGGCCCTACTTTTTGTCTAAGAGTATCTTTCTTTCTTTTTCATTCTTGAAGAAGGTTTTCACTCCACACACACTATTAGTTTGACTGTGTTCACATCTTAGCATTGCAAAAATGTAGACCCATTTTCTCTGTTGTGTATTTTTGGTTCTAAAGTTGATATTTAATTCTTCCTTGCTCTGATGTGTAAGATGTGGATTTTTTTTTCTTGGACTGATTTCAGATATTTTCTTTTATACCAGTTAGAGGTTTTTTTTTTTTTCTTTTCAGTTAGAGTTATTGTACTGGACTTTGCTAGTGTTTTATGTTCATCCTGCTTCAGGTGCAGTAACCTTCTTTGGCCTGTGGATTTATACTTACTTATGCTAATATTTTTATGCTCCCACCCTGCTTTTCCAACTGAGACTCCAGTTACATGAACGTTAGGTTGCTATGTATTGCTCTACAAGTCACTGCAACACTGGCTTTTCTCCATCCAGTTTTTTCCTCCTTGGGCTTTAGTTCAGTAATTTTATATAGCTCTTTCTTTCAATTTAATGATATTTTTTCTTTTGCAGTTCTTTGTTCTGTAGCTTTATGTTTTTTAAAATCGAAATTAGAAAACAAATTGGCCATTAATTACTCAAATAATTTCTAACTTCATTTGAGGACTCTTCGTTTTACTTAGTTTTTTTCTTTAAACATTTGACGATATCTGTAATAGTTATGTAATTGTCTTTGTGTGCCAAATACATCATTTTAGACTTTTCTGGACAATTTAGACAGTTTCTATGGACTGCTGGTTTTTTTTTTGGCTTGTAATAAATCATGAATTCTTATACACTTAGACAATGCTTTCTGTTTGGACACCCAACAGTATGACTATTATATTGGGTCATACCTTGATATTCTTACTTTTCTTTGGAGTGTAAAGATTTACTCTGACAAGCTGCTTATTTATTTCTGGATAAGTTTAATTTTAAAAAGAATTTCCCAGACTTTTTTAGACTAGCATAGCCTTTATATAAAGGTTATTATTCTTGTTGCAGAGGCAACGCCTTTCTGCATTCTACCAAATGCCCTGATTGTTCAGCCAAGTCTCTACATTGGGGTGTATTGAAATTAAACTTCTTTTAGTCCCATAAGAGCCCTGGATACTTTCCAGGTTAGCTGCCTTGTAATTTTTCTTTTCTGATAGCTAGTTGCATGTGTTTATGGAGTCTTCCACAGGAATCCACAGTTTACTCTGTAGACAAAAACTCAAGGCAACTTCGTGCAGACTTTGGAGCTCTCTCCACAGCTTGCCTCTCTCTGGTTCTTTGACTCATTATCTAGCTGCTCTGAATGTTTCAAATGCATAGTCAATGTGGTCAGCTCAGTGAGCCCTCTGTGCTCTCCAGGGTCTGTTTCTTGTATCAGAGTCCAGTAAATGCCTCCAGATGGAAGTGTGGGTAACTACAAGGTTCCCTTGTTTCCCTTCTCTCAAGTGTCGCATTCTTTTTTTGGCTGTTTTCCAAAGTCCACAAATGTGGATTTATGTGTTTTCCTCTTTTTTATCTGTTTACATCAGTGGGACTATTCTGCTACCACTTGCTAGCCATTCAGTTCGTTCTTATCCAGTTACATCTACACAGGAACTTTGAGAAGTTTGACTAAGTTTTATATATTTTTCTTTCTCATAAATAAGATATCAGTTTTGAAATTCATTTTTTTGGCTTCAGATAGTTATACCTGACTCACAGTCATCAAAATTTATACATTATTTTTAGACCAACATGAGTTTAAATATAATCATTGTATATCAAGAGAAACAGATTTATAGATATAGTTGGCTGTTGAAAATGCCATCTTTGAATAACTTATTGTAACTCTTGAAATAGATTTAAGTAGTGATCCTTTGATCCAATATATTTTCCATGTTTAATTTTATTGCAATCACAATTTTTTTAAAAAGCAATGAAATTTGGATATTTTCAAGTGATAGCAAATTATATCCAATTTTAAAATACTTAACACAGAGACACAGATGAGTTTAATGTTTTCTGAGGGTGATCACAGCGTAATTGGAGCAAAGTGTTAGTGTGGGCCAGACGTTCATCTCTGTGTAAATAATACCTTCAAAGAATCATGTTCATAATTTAGAGATAAATGGATCTCTTCCAGAAGGTGGCTTTAAAGATTATAGGAAGAATTTAGATGAAATATAGTTTGTTTTCAACTGTTAAATACTACATTTTTATTCATTGTGCAAGTTTTATATTATCAGGTTTATATTAAGTCAGGAAAGTCAGCTTGTGATTTCACTCAGCTTGTAGTCCTGCAGGGTGAATCTTTATAGAAGCAGACACATGAACAAGACATTATTTAGAAGAGCAAACGATTCTCAGTGTAAAGGATCATTCTCAGAATGTTAGCTTGCTTTAGCAAAAGAAGCCCACTGACTGGCTGTACCATCACCAGTAAAAGCCTTAGAAGATTACAGTGAGTGGGTTGCTTGTAAAAATCAGTAAGAGGCTGACTTCTTTGAATTTGATATGAATAAGATGCCCAGTAGAAGAGCTTTTGAGTTTCAACAGAATAGTCCAAGGTAAGATATTAATGTAAGCAGAAAGCCATAAGAGACTAAGGAAATGAGAACTGCTTGTATGTTGAAGAAGAAACGGATCAACACTAAAGGGGTCTTGTTCATCAAAGAAAACTAAAACTTTTCTACCAAGAAATTGGCACTACAAAAATTTTAAATATTTTTGTTTGTTTACTTGGTGTTACAAAGTTCATACCACCAATTTAAAAAGGAAGTAAGAGAATTATTTCAGTATATAGAGGACATAATCACTGACCAAATCTATTCCTCTGAAGTTTGAAAAATACTTTTTAAGCTCTATTGTTTCATAATAGAATTGTTGGGAAATCAAATAATTACATAGTAAAGTATATTACTTTCAATAAACATTTAATAATAATAATTCCCTGAAGAGTCTCAAGCCTAATGCAGTAAACATTTTTTCACTGCTATTAATTTGCTCATTATAAAAAATTACATTTTCCATAGCCCTGTCTTGAGAAAACTTGGAAAATGTGCAGTAAAATAAGATAACTCATCCAGGCATAATGGCACATGACCATAGTCTCAGCACTCTTGGAGGCTGAGGCAGGAGGATTACATGTTCAGCCCAGCCTGGGCAATTACCAAATTAGTGAGCCCTTATTTCAAAATAAAAAGGGGTTAGACCTGTAGTTCAATTCAAAGGACCTGTGTTGTTCAGTACTCTCTACTAGAAGAAAGAGAGAGAGAGAGAGAGACAGAGACAGAGACAGACAGAGACAGAGACACAGGCACAGACAGAGAGAAAGGGAGGGCTCATATTTACTTGCATTGTATTTATGTGCTTGCTACGTCTTTATATAATAACTTTGCTTAATTATTACAGTTAGCCATACATTATACAGATATGATCTCTGTATAGATGCAAAAACATAGATGCAGTATTTAAAATTTTTATCCAGCTGGTACATGAAAGAGACCTAATATTTTATAAATAGATATATTATTTATATAAAATATATTAGTATATTTTTATTTTATATATTTAAATATAATGTATTTGTATATACAAATATAAATTTATATCTTTATATATTTGTAAAATATTTATATATTTTATTTATATCTTTATATATTTGTATATAAATATATTAAAGAGGCCTGTAGTATTTATAATTGAAATCTATCCAATACCAAAGCTCCTGAAGGCGGTCTTGTCTTCAGCATAGCAAACTAAATTTTCTACTGAAAATTTCAGGCTATATATCTAAAGTTATAAAGTATAGGAAAATGTCAGATAGCATGTGCTATTTATATAGTGGATGAAAATGCTCTGCATTACATTAAAGTGGTAACTTTAAAGCAGCGTGACATTTTAAATTGTTTGATTAGCTGAGTTCCCAAGGAGCTGCCTCACTGCAGTGAGAAGAACTCTTCCACTCACATGTGACAAATATCCTGGTGGTACAGAAGTACATGGTATTTTAAGAAATTAAAATTGCAACATTATGACTGCAGAACAGGGTGAATGATTTTATCTCCAAGCCTCTGCCTTGAGACACAAGATTGTTCAGTTTATTCAGAATAGATGGCGAACCACTGTCTTTGAGCTCAGACCTTCCCAGGCCACGTTAATGTTTCTTGTGTTCATTTTCTGTCCAACCAAAACTTCTGCCAGCCTAGTTTAAATTTTTTCGTTGTTCATATGCAGGACCACGTCTTCACGTGTATGTTTTTATAAATCAGCTGTTTTCTGAACAATTGCTTGGGAGTAGACAGGCTGTACATCCTCTGCAAGACTCTTGTCAGATTTGCCTGGTAAATTTTATGTTATTATAAATCATCCACACACCCCAGTGGTGATACCTAAAATAAATACATGTTAAAATACTTGATTTGAATAGCTAAGTATTACACAGAGCAAAAAAGTAATTGTAACAAAGTTTATTATACAATGATTTTATTTTCTACAAGATTCCATTGTAAGACTTTGGGAAAAGTGTTTAGTTACTTAAAATTATAAAAGAAAGTAAATTTCATAAATTCCACACAGAAAAGAAAACCATCTTGGTTATGTCAAAATAACTTCAGTATTCTGTTCTATACTGCTCATATATGCATGCTAATATTAGTTCAATTTTTAAATATAATATTTGGTGTAAATTATGTATGAACAACTTGGATCATAAGTATATTTCTGTTGAAGATGAGATTGTAGTTTCATTTTTCAAAAGCCCTTCCTACCAGAGTGAAATAACTAAAGTAAGGGTCTCTTATTGTTAATGCCTATTTCACTCTCATATTCATTCTGGATAGCAGTTCTAAGGGGTGTACAGAAAAGTATTGCTCAGAGCACTGGTAACCCTTGCTTTTAATGCTAGCTTCATTGCTATGCCAAACTGGGCCATTTGCTTAACCATATGTGGGCAGGTTCTAGTCTATTAAACTAGTGGATTGGCCTAGTCAATTTCTGACAATTTGTGACTTATTATTGTTGAATTGTTGGCCCTGTATTAAGTCATTCATTATTTGTTTAGGCAAAAATTAATGATCATCTATAAGTGAGAGACAACTGTGAATGCCTCAGTCATCATGGGATATTAGGGAAATGATTATTTAATTTTATTCTGTTTCAAATATTGTTTAATAAGGTGTAATTAGAACAGTAAACTGACCATATATTTCTTGGTCATAATGTATTATCATATATAAAATATTTTTTAAATAATTTAAAGACATAAAATCAAAATCTTCTAATTTTCAGATATCATAATTGATTCTTTGTTTAAAAATATTTTAACTGTACATTTAGGTGTCTCTTTAAAACCAAAATGAGTTTTAAAATTTTTTAATTTCATATTTACACATACTCTATGAAAAACCCAAATCTTTGATATTAAAGTTTATTCTTTAAATTCAAATACAGCTGTTTTATTATTAAAGTTCTCTTCCCTGTGTTGAATAATTTCCTGAAAGAGAATGTGTTTTTGTAAGTATCCATAAATTTAATTAAGTTTTATAATAGATTTGTGAAGGGGAAATATTGTGATGGTGTTGTTCTGATATATTGTCTTCAGAACACAAAGCTAAAACTTTGTTGGCTGATTGATAGTATTTCTTACTACTCTACACCAGAAACTGAAGAACATTGCACTACCTGTGCATAGACGGGGAGATTTAGGAGGGCTTACCTTAGTTATATATGACTCAAGGTTAGGTAAAGACCAAGCACATTGTTTTAATCGTGTAAGAGGATGAAAAGGTGGACACGTTTGAAATCTTCTAACCTGTTCACTTAGTCATACAGATGTTGCAAACAGAAGTAGGCACAAGCAGTCTCACTTGATTGGGATTAGTGAAGGCTAGTATACAGTGAGCAGTTTAGTAACTTAATTTATGGGCTTATTTACATTTAGATAAATGCAAAGATATCTTCAACGTTCAACAGAATGTTTCTTCTATTTTGCTTATTCTTTTCTTCTTTTTAAAAAATTTGTTTAAATTGTAATGTTTAATGGTTCTTATGGTTTGTGTCTGGATGTCCCCCCAAAGCCTCATGCAGTCATGGGGCGGGCTTCTAGTTATGATTGTTTCATGGTCAATGTTGGAATTATGAATGTGAGTGCTACACTCGCCCTGGGGCCAACAGTTTGCATGCAATGTAAGGGAGGGAAAGAGGCTTGCTCTTCCAGCTGCCACTCCTCCCTTTTGCTCTTGTTGCTTTTTCTATCTTCTGCTGCCACGGTTGCCCTCTGCCATGTGCCACTCTGCCTTGGAGTTAGCTGAGTATGGCCTGAGACCTCCACAGACTGTGAGCTAAATAAACCTTTCCTTCCTTAATTCTGGGTGTCAGGTACTTTGTCTCAGTAAGGAGAGAAAGTAACCAAGATGGAGACACGTGATTTCACAGTGTGTTTTTATTTCTGATATGGAATGCTAATGATAAATTCCCCTTAATTCTCAGTGCCAGAATCTTTGTGAATGTTCTTTCAAACTTGTATCCTATTCTCAGTCTGACTTTGCAAGATACTCTTCCAAGACCTAGTTGTTTTTCCTGTTGCCGCCTGCTGACAGCATTTATTAACTTCACAGTATCGTCACATACCTATTATTCCTAGACCCTCTGTATACAGAACACAGATTCTAGACCCAGGCCCTTACCTTGCTCTTCTGTACTCAGATCCTTTACCAGTAACCTGTATTCAGCTTGTTTTCTTCCCCATACAATTATTTCATTTCAGTCAAATATCTTCTGTTTGTTCTCTGGAAACACCACAACCATGCAATTGGCCTGGCCATAAAGTCTTGTTTACTTGCTTAAAGGCATTATCTTTCTTATGCATTTAAAACTTTTCATAGTACTGATTCACTTAACTTTATTGAATCTCTATAAAATGGGTACTATTATTATCTTCTTTTATAGATAAAGATTATAAGGCACAGAAAAGTTAAGGCAATTTACTCAATGTTATACAACAAATATAAAAGAACTAGAAATTGAACTTTGACAGTCTGTTCCTTCAATTAGTGTATTTTAGTATTTACCGGTCTTTTCTCTGTTCTCCTTACTCTCCATTTTCTTCCTCTTCTCACTTCTTGTTCTCCCTTCTTTCCCTTTCTCCCCTTTTTGTCTTTCCTCTCTTTTTCTGGTACTGCATTCCTGGCTGTGTTGTGCCCTGTGTAGAGGCAGTATGATATTGGCTTTAATGTCATCTTGTATTGAACTGTGATCTGTCCAGTTAGAGCTCTCTTGTCTGGGCTCATTCCTCTGTGCTGGCATTTGCGGATGTGTCTGCCACTGCAGTGGATATGTTTTCCTCTGCAACATCCCTCATCGTGAGCAGGGCCCTTCAGTGTCTGCTAGGTCGATGATTCCCTTGTCTCGACTTGTCTCCTCTGTTCTGCTCTCCACTTTTTCTTTTAGAATCCTTCTTACAATGGGAGAAATTTGGCAACTCTGTACCTCACTGTTACTCTGAGCATCTCAGTGGGCTTACCTAAACCAGCCTGTCCACATAGCTACCTCAATTGTATGGATTTTCTTGGAGCATGAAACAGAACTTGCAGGACCTCAGTACCTCCCAGAGCAGAAAGATTGGAATAGAGCACTGATGTCCTTTCCTCTGTATCCTCACACTTACCCAAGATGGTACCTTGCCCCAATGTCTTCTCTACAGCACTGAAAAACAGGGCAGACGGTCCTTTTCAGTTCCTAACCCCACTTTTCTTTTCTTGGTCTACCTTTTAATTAATTTCTTAGCTTTTCTATATCAGCAACTCTGCAAGTATTGTTTGTCTGTTTTTATTAGTTTATTTAAGAATTTTAAAAGGCAAGATCTTAATGTCTCTATTTTGGGTTTCATTGCTTCTTGGAGCACCAAAGATCTAAAATGGCTGGGTCATTCATAGGATAAGAAGAAAATAGAGATGAACTATGCTTCTATAAAAAGATTATGATGTTATTCTCTCACAGCAGTATAAATGGGAAGTAAAAATAGTATTGCTGAGGTTGAGACTGGTAGGGAGCCATGATGGTAAGCTCCATTTCAATGTGATTGGTTTGATGACAGGAAGGTTTTTAACATTTTTGGTAGAAAAACATAACAAGAGGTAAAGTTGTTCATTTAGCCTAAGGTATGACACATGGAAGCAGGAGAGGAGAGAAGGCCAACCATAAGTACATTGCCAGGAACCATACGTTCCTCATGAGTGGTCATATTACCAGTTTGTATTAGTATTTTAATTTCTTACAGAATGGTATTTACCTTCCCACTAAGGAAGAAACAATTTTTACAGACAGTTTCACTTTCACTATACTTCTTAAATGTACATTTATTTAGTTAAAAACTGCCAAGAACTCATAAGATTTTAATATGTGATTTGAATTATCATGCCATAACTTTTAACCTTGTTTTATAAAAAGAAAACAAGTCCTTGAATGTACCTCCTCTCATTTGTAAGTTACTGTCATTAGTATTCATGGTTTGTTTCTTCTCCTGAGGTTCTCAGCAGACAGTTTTAATCTTGATGTTTTTATAGTGTCTTAATTATTCACTGTCATTTTTAAATGGATGCTTCAGGAATACTTGAGTATTTACATACTCTTTGTCACCTTGCTTAACTCTACATGTCTCATAGAAGGGTCTGATAATTATTGTAATAGAACTTGAGAGAAGTTCTGTCAGTCTGCACATACCATTAACACATTAATGTGTCAAAATAGCAGTGAATGACACAGCTCGAGGCAGTCTTAAAAGCTACTAATGGTAGGCCAGCTCTAAGGAATTGATTTGTAAGCAATACTAAGGCTATAAAACTTTCTCTTTGATATATAGTTTCAGAAAGCCTTGTTCTGTTATTCACCTTATTTTTAGTAGATGAATAATAGCTATTTGAATAAGTGAACAATCTATAAAGACACAATGGTTGATGTTCTTTTTGTTAAAGTGGCAATAGAAAGCTTCACACAGGAAAACTAACTAGGTAACAGCATCTTAGAGTAACAGTTATTAAATTTAAACTGCAATTTAATCATGGGTCAAATATTTTAAGTTATTCTCTTGTAGTTAATAGAAGTGGACTTGGTAGTACAGTTTATCAAACTATACTTATTAAAGGGAAAATATTTGAAAATGAAGTAAACTTATGAATAGAATTTTATGACAAATAATTTAGTAAACATATAGTTATACTGAATTAGTTTTAAAACAGAAATATATTTTTAAACTAACACCATACAAGGTTCAAAAGCTAAGTGAACCAATACAGCTGATAGGTGGTCATGGTATAAACCTCCTGGCCTTGCTCTTGTCCACAGCCAGAGAATCTCAGGGCTTCGTGCTGTAGTTTCTGGGCCAAGTTCTCTCCCTGCTATGAACTCCGTTATGCCAGAAGCCACTGACATCACTTGCTATCGTGTTTCCAGGATGAAGCCTAATAGGAGCCTAATAAATATTTCTAAATAAATAAATATGTGACATATTCTGTCAAAGACAAACCATATAACTTTAATAAAAGACAGTTTTATTTTAAGTGCCACAAAAATGACACAAAGGAAAATGCAAGTTAGAGGAACAGTGTCTTAGATTTCCTGAACTTTCTTCCAAAAGATCAATTGCAGAAAGAAGAAAACTGGCATAGTGTGGTAAACTGTGCTCTGCAGTAGATGTTTCTTTTGTGTTCTCTTTGCTGAGACTCAACAGCTGACTCCCACAGCTTAAAAGGAGAGAGGTTCATTTTGTATCACAGTTTCCTGAGAGGTTTCATTCCACAGTCGGGTGTTTCCAAGGCTAGGCAGCGTGGTACAGGGCGGGCTGCAAGAGTACTGCTCATGGCATGGCAGATATGAAGCAGAGACAAAGAGAATGAAGTAATGAGGAAGCAGTGAACCCTTACAGGCCACACCCTGTCTCTTCTGATCAGTTTCTGTCTCCTAACAGAAAATCAGCCCTGATCCCATCAACGCATTGATGATGATGATCCATTGATGATTGTCATGCCCCTGTGATCCAAGCACCTCCCCAAAGCCCCATCTGTGAGCACAGGAGGTGTTGAGGGCACAACCAGATACAAACCATCACATTCTGCCCTAGGTCCCCCAAAGATTCATGCACATCACTTTGTGTAAAAGGCATTTAGTCCATATCTAAGATGAGTTTCTAAAGTCCTAACAGTTTCAGCATTGCTGAAAAGTTCAAGTCCAAATTTTCCTCTTAGATTTAAGCAAAACTTTTAGCTGTAAGCCCCAGTACAAATCAAAAAATTAAATATTGCCAGCGTACAATGGCAAAGGATAAACACTCCCATTCCATGGGACACTAACAAGGGGATGGAAAGCAACAGGACCAAAGTAAGACTGAACTTCAACAAGGAGAACATAAAATCCCATATTTCCATGTCTAGTTCCCAGGGCACTCTGTGGTGAGATCCAAAGTCTGAATGGTGTGGGCATCCCTTTCATCTACACTCCTGTCAGTAGTTTCCAGAGTAGCTCTTGTGGCTTCTCTGTTGGGGTGGCTTTGCTCATTCAGTACATCTTTCCTTGGATGCTGCATGTTCCTATCTTCTCTAACTTTCTGGGCTCTCCACTGCACCTTCAGCTTCACTCTCATAGCTTCATTTGCTGCCTTCTCAGCAACTGCCTGACCTCTCAGATCTGCTTCTGAAATCTAGGTGGAAGCCTTCCTGACTCCATAACTCCTAAATTCTGGTGCACCTAAAACCAGCACCACATACATGATGCCAAAATTAGTAGTCAGCTTGAGCAATAGCCAGGCTCCCTTGAATTACAGAAGCATAGGTGTCCTCAAACCAGAATCTCCAGTCAAGCTCAACATTGTAGAGCTGCTTCTCCAGCAGGCATCTTCAAACCTTTCTAAACTCCTCTCACCAACCAGTTTCAAAGGTTTTTGAACCACATGATCAGGTACAGTCACAGCAATGACCCTTTCTGGTTCCAAATTCTGATTTACTTCATTTATATCCTCCACTCCCATTTCCATGTTCTGTTTACATTGTGTTGAAAAATGGTGACTTTAATGCAATTTCATAAATTGGATTGAAAATATATTACTTCAATGTGAAAACAATATATAAGAAATACTTAACAAAATATTTTAATTTAGATCTCAACAGTAAATTGTGTGGATATAGTTTATCTATATAAAAGAAAAATATTTGCTAACATTTTATTGTAAGAAGTTGAATTGGTAGGGAATTTTATATCCAGTATTGCAGAACTTAGAATTGTAAAGCATGGAATGTTTCAAAATTTTTCATACTTTAAAATTACTTTAGAATTCCTTATTCTAAATTTACATTATTTTTTCTTTACAAAGTATACTTTCTATCCTAGCTTTCTATTTTAAATTGCTCCCTCAAGTTATAATTTACTACTCAGGAGACGGTGGTTGACTTTTTATGGGGTACTTATTTCCTATTTGTTTCTTCTTTCAACTCCCTTTTCTACTAAGCACCTATAACACATGATGTGTCTTTTCTCATTTTCTTGATATGTGGTCTTTACAGTGAAGTTGCCTTTCTGTTACATTGAAATTTTACATCATGTTAAATAATCCAGAATGCTGTGTCTCAGATGTATATAAGTTTCTGAATACAAGACCCTAAATCTAAAAAGCCAGGATGACAAATGACCTGTTTGTAATATCCATAACTACTTATAAAAATGCAACCTTATAGATTTACTAAGGTCATGATTTACAGATGTGCAAATTCCTATAAGTTAGGTTTTCATCTCTGAAAGTGTTCTACACTGCAACAAAACAGATTTGTAGTTCACTTAATTATAACTGTATATCATCATACCACTTATTAGTCATGTCTGACATTCACCTTAGGGAGATAATTGTCCAGATAAATTTTTTATTTTGTCCAAAGGTCTGACTATTTTGCACTTGGGTGGATTTTACTGAGATCTTGGGTTTAAAGGCCCATGTCTGCTATTAAAAATCTAATCTTAAAGTCAAATTTTCTTTTCTTTGATGTGGAAATAATTATCACTCATTTCAGAGTTGTTAGGATTAAATTTTGAATAAAATTTTAAAGGGCCTTGTAATCATTGTGTGACTTTTTGTTTATATATACACATATTTATAGTTTTATATATACTAATATGTATGCATGTACATATGTGTGTGAGATTATATATCTGTGTGAGATTACATATAGGTGGGTGGATAGACATAAACTCAGATATACACACATACATATATGTTATCTTTGTCCTGTTAACTGGCACATGACTCCTCCTAGAACCCTTGAAGTCGTCTCTGGAGTGGTAAGAGTACAGGGATGAGACCCCTACATAGCTTCAGGATAGGGGGTGTCACTTAAATGGCTAAAGCATGTCTGTGGGGTTGGAATTTTCAGCCTCACCCCTCAACCTGTGGAGAGGAAGCAATGGTTGGAGGTTGAGCTGGAGATCACCAGTTGTCAATGATGCAATTAATCATGGCTACATAATGAAGCCTCTGTAAAACCCCAGAACACAGGGTTCACATGGGCTGCTAGACAGTTGCACCTGTGAAGATTCCGGAGGGTGGGATGCCCAGAAAGGCATGAAAGCTTTGTGCCCATTTCCCTGCTTTACTTTGCCCTCTGCATCTCTTCATCTGGCAGCTCATACATAGCCTTTGGTTTGCCCTTTACTACCAACACGTAAAAATAAGTAACATATTTACCTGAGTTCTGTGAGCCACTCTTAACAAATGAAGCCAAGTCCAAGGCTGCGGTGATCCTGCTGTATGACCAGTTGGTCAAAAGCCTGCACACAACCTGAGTTTGTAATTGGCATCTGAAGTGGGGGCAGTCTTGTGAGACTGAGCCCTTGACTGCGGGATCTAATAGTGTCAGAATTCACCTGGAGGGTGTCCAACCTTTGTTTGTGGAGAAGCACCTACAGAATTGCCTAGTATGTGTGTGGGGTTTTTCTGGGGGTCACTGAAGTGTTCTTTACTAAAGTATAGTAAAAGAAAAGTTTTTTCCCCCTGTAACAGGCCTCTAATTCATACTGAGCTCTTTTTATTTTTACTTTTCTATTTTACATCATGTCACTAGGTGGGATTGTAGGAATTCACCAGTGGCTATTATACTGCAAATTGTTGTCATCACATAAATTGCTCAGATTACCAGATACAAACATGCAAAATTGGTCAAAATATTAAAAAAAAAAACACCTTTTAAACATTAACTGTTTCCCTCAACAAATCAGACACCAACAGTACAGTTATGCCACCAATCCATAATATATAAAGCTCTTTTTTAAAAATTTTCATTTTAAAGAAAATAGTACAAAAAAAAAGAACAATAGCAAAGTACAAACAACACAAAGCAAGGACATTAAAAATTGTACAGGATTTCAAACCAAATGATAGGGATTAACCGTGGCTGTTACATTACATATTGTTATCTTCAACGAAGTTGCTCAGATTAAGTACCAGATGCAAGTACAGAAGACTGATCAAACCATTAAAGGCAATAAGAAAATAATAATTTAAAAGAACATTAGAAACAATAAGTTGTGTCACTAGACTGGATTGTAGGAATTCACCAATGGTTGTTATACTGCAAATTGTCATCACATAAATTGCTCAGATTATCAGGTACAAACATGCAAAATTGGTCAAAATATAAGAAAAAAAACCTTTTAATCACTGTTTCCCTCTGAACTCTTTCAATGAGTGATAGCTGTTATTATTTTTAAACCATGAGTACAGTCTTTGCACCTTCCCTTCTCTATACTTTCCTTCTTTTCTATCTATCTTCCCCTCCATTCCTTTTCCTTTCTCCTCCCTCTTACCTGCTCTGCTCTCTTAACATTTATCTCCTCTCTTCGTCTCTGTTTTTTTCCGCACCTTCTTACCCTTCAGTCATGTTCACAGCTGCAGATGTTTACAAATCCTGTTATGGCAGAATTCGGGTTGTATTCCACAAGAGACCAACTGTATTAAGAACAAGACAGAATTTATTAATTCGAGGTTAGCCACCCTCTTCCATTTGCCAATCTGGGAAGTGGGCGTGGAGCTGCCTTTGTTCCCAGCTTATATGCCTTTTTGGTTTCCATGGTAACAGATTGGAATGCTGTAGCCCTGGCCACATGTTGTTTTCTTTTTTTTTTTTTTTGTTTTTTTTTTGTTTGTTTGGTTTTTGGTTTTTCTCCGGTACCGGGAACCAAACTCACGACCTTGCGCTTGCCAGGCAGGCGCTTTTGCCGCTGAGCTAAATCCCCAGCCCCGACATGTTGTTTTCCTTGTGCCACGTAACTGGGTCAGGCTCCGATCATGAGCTCAACCACAATGATACATACTTTCTGTACTCTGTTCTATATGTCCCCCTTTAGATAACCATACATTTCCTTTATGATTACAATGTTTATCTAGGGCCAGAGAAAGGATGAAACAACTCAGGCAAGGTCATAGGTAGTTATTTAAGCTCTAGTGTTCTTTGTCTTTGGAGGAGCATTCCAGGGCTAAGTCAGGACTGCAAATTTAACTCTTTACAACCCTTCTGGGATGTTTCTCAAGACACATTTTGAGGCTTGCATTAAGACTAGAATTATTCTACCTTAAAATGATATGCTAAGAGTCACCATCCCCTCCAATCCTAGCTCTTTTATCTAGTCCTTTTCTTTCAAAGTGTTTCCAAACTGCATATTGAACTTTGCTAAATATATCCAGATAGGTACCTCAGAGATAACATGTTCCAAACTGAAGTGAACTCACCTTGTTATTCCTCTCCTGTCTGCTCCATTGCTCCTTCCCTGTCTTAATTGTGGATGCTGATTACTTCTTCCTAGAGATTCTTTATTTTTACTATCTCTTACATATGTCATCTTTTCCATGGTCATTCTGACTTTCCCAGGTCTTGTTATGTTTCACCAAGGTTTTGTTATGTGTCTCCAAGATTACTACAATGGCCTACTACTCTATGGTCTCACTCCTTGCGGTCATGTGTATTTCTAATCCACTTTCCAAGTTTTTGCCAGTTTGATACTTTCAGTGAGCAAGTCTGATTTTCTTATATATCTCATTAATCTTTAATCATTCCCTACATAATTTCAGAATTTAAGCACAAAATAAAACAAAAGTCAACAGCTCCCCAAAACTTAGCAAAGCACACACAGTTTTTAATAATGTAAGGGCTGCTAATTCTCCAGAGCTTCATGTCTAACCTCCTTCTATGTGTGACAACTGCTTTAATGTCAAGAAATGACTTGCAGCTCTCAAAATATGGCACACTTGTCACGAATTTCTCTCTGCACCAAGAACGTGATTTTCTTTCTGCTAAATCCTACCAGCCTATGAGCATTCTTTTTTTTTATGTTGGAAATTGATCACATTAATGGAGTAAATGCTTTTTCTCTATATATTTATTTTGATGGTTACTATTTGTGGAAAGTGATCCTCTAGAGATATATTTTTTAGTAAGAGTTCTACATGTGCTTGAAAATATTTTTTCTTTTTAGGTATAAGTATTGTGTATAATGTTCTGTGTATGTCAATTAAGTCAAGTTGGTCCATCCTATTGCTTACATCTTCTATAACGTTACTAGCTTTTTGTCTGTTTTACCAGTTACTGAGAGAAATTCATTAAAATCTGTGATAGTTTTCTTGCCTTAAAATCTTCTTAGATATTAAGATAACCATAGCTCTAGCTTTTAATTAATATTTCATGATACATCTTTTTCTTTTCTTTTAATTTTACTTTTTTTTGTCCTCATATTTTTCTGATAGTCTCTTTTAATTGTAGATACTGGTATTTTTAGTTTTTCTATAACTACTAATATAGTATAGTTGTGTTTAAATCTACCAACTTGTTTCTCAGTCTTGCATGTATTATTTATTATTTTATTCCTCCCTCTTCTTTGTTCTTGTGGATTAAACATATATTTTCATTCCATGCTCTTATTCTGTTAGTTTTAATTACATTTTGCTATAGTTTCTTATCCCTTCCTTGTATTCCCTTTCAAAGCTTATTCTTGAGATTTTAGTGTATATTACTGGCTTATGAGAGTCTACTTTAGTTCAATTAGCATTTTCTAAATGAGTACACTATAACACTTCAGCTTCGTTTAGCCTCCATTTACCTTTCATGCTACTGTTATTATACATTTTTCTTCTACCCATGTTATGCATCCACAAAACACAAGTAATGCAATTCTTTTAAACAGTCAATATTTTTTCTAGAATGCTACATATCAGCTTTTCTAATGCTTCATTCCTTTCTGCAGTTTCATCTTTCCATCTGGAATTATTTTTCTTTCAGCCTGAAAAACTCCCTGTAGTATATCTTATTTAGCAACCGATTGTCTCAGCTGGTGACTAATTCTCTGATCTTCTCTTTGTCTCAAAATATTTTATGGCACACTAAGCATTGAAGGATGTACTCGCTGGGTTAAAATCTATATATCTCTTGTTGTTCAGAAATTCTTTAGGATCTTCCAAAGCTCAGAACGTGGGTTTTACTGACTTCCATACCTCTCTTGATAAGTCAGCCATCAGTGTTAACTGTTATTGCTTTTATGATTTATTTTAGCCTTTGGGTTTTGATAGCTTAATCTTGGCATGATCAGTTGTTTTCATTTTATTTATCTCGTGAGTTGATAACTTTTATGAGTTTTACAAAATTCTTGTTCATGGTTCAAAGACTGCATTTTCCTGTTCTCCCTCTCACACAGTTTAATTATAGAAATGTTAGCCTTTCTCTGTGTCCCATTTATCTCTTGCACTGTCTTCTTTCTGTGCTTTTTGTGTTTCAGTTTATAATTTTTAAATGGATAATTTTTAGTTCCCTAATCTTGTTTATTTCTCTGTTGAGTTTGCCCTTATCCTCATCCAAATTGTACATTTCACCTATTGTGCTTTAAAAATTTTTAATGTCCACTTCATGCCTATAGTACCTTTACTTTTGATACTATATTGATCTGAGGTATTTTAGTGTTTTTCTCTGGAATAGCACTAATATGCTGGTCATTTGTTCATGTGCTTTTATTGCTTGCTTGTTGAGTGGTCATATTTTCCTGCTGCTTTGCGTAACTAGTAACTTTTGACTGTGTGTAAAACCTGTGTATAAAACCATTATAAAAGCTTCAGCTCTGTAATTTACCTGGCCATGGGGAAGATTTCCCCATAGGAGACTAATCACTTCGTCACAATTTAGGTCTAGTTCCCAGTCTTCATTAAGATTTCATTTCCCTTTGGTCTATTGCTGTTCCTTAGACACAGCCTTTGTGAGCATGTAGATTTGTCTCTTTACTCCTGAAAGATTGTGGGAGATTTAGCTTTGCTTTATTTCCCACACGTTGTCAAAATATGCCAGACTGTGTATACTGAGGACTCTTTCCGTAATAGCATTTTGCCTCTCAAACACAGCAAGATCTAAAAGATTTCACTCTTTCAGGCCCAGTCTCATGCTCATCCGTTACCCGTGTATGTGACATAGACAACTGGCCTTTTACTGTGGCTGCTCAAGTTCCCAAACAGTCAGACTGGATCCAGGTACCTGCAATCTCTGACTCCCATACCGCATCCAAAATCTAATGCCCCTAGGGAAGGAATCAGATAGTGGTTAGTGGATCACATAAGAAAAGCTCATCCCTCTGGCATTTTAGTTTACCTAGTCATTATTTCTTCATCACTCCAGTATCTTCAGTGTACAGCTCTCAAATTATCCATTTTATTGGTTGTTGCAGTATATTAATTTCTGCAATTTACTAAATCCTATCCAAATGTAAGTTCACTAACACTTTTCTGAAGGCTTCTGTTTGCGATTTCCTAGGGTGCTTGTAATGCTAATCTGTGTTTATCTTTGTCAGAAGACTATTCTCATCTGAGAACAGTGAGCCTTTGCGCATGTATGTGTGTGTGTGCGCGCGCACACGTGCGCATGTGCAGGACTTAGGAGGATATTAACTGTTTGTCTGTTTTTACCTCTAGACTGATAGAATTTCTAGGGTCAGGATTCTGTGTGTGTTTGTGATATACAGAGGTTATTTCCCGAACTATTTTTTTTTTTTTTTTTGTACTGGGAATCAAACTCAGGACCTTGTGCTTGCCAGGCAGGCGCTGTGCCACTGAGCCTATATCCCTGGCCCTCATGAACTATTTTGAATGGCTTATAACAATTTGCCGGGGCTGGGGATTTAGCTCAGCGGCAAAAGCGCCTGCCTGGCAAGTGCAAGGTCGTGAGTTCGGTTCCCGGTACCGGAGAAAAACCATAACAGTTTTGCCATAAATACTCCTTTTCCCTATCAATGCATAAGTTAGTGCCACAAATACAATTTTGACCTTGAAAGGAATTTACCAACTTATCCTGGTAATGACAGCAAGCCCACTTCTTTGTTTCCTTTACAGCGTTCAGCATTTAGCTGTGTCCTAGCAGACACTTGATTATATATGTATTGATTGCTAAATTTTCATTGTCCTTAAGTTTTAAAAAATTAAATGTAATAACTAATTGAATAACATTTTTTCATCTCTTAAAGTGTGCCCGAAGTGGAGAAAGCAGTGGCAGCGTATTCTGTTTTATTTGTTCTTGTGTTGCAAAATGTTCAAGCTGAAGCTTTATCTTACGTAAAGTCAAATTCTGTAACTTTCTATTTTATATCTGACAATGGCTGCGGTTTCAGAAGTTTTCCTATCTTTTCCCACAGTCTTCATTGAGCTATTCCTTGTCACACTTCTTTCTCCTGTTGGTCACTTCTCTAAGATGCCCTTCACGTGCTAATGAAATTTCACTCTTCCTTACAGTTCTTTTTAAAGCCAGACACAATTACAATTTCTTATAAGGTTTTCCTGAATCTAATTAAAATGTAGAACATCAGTCCTCATTATTATAGACTGGATGTCTAAACTCATAAGGACTTAATAAGTTTCATATTAAAAGCTTAAATAGAAACTTTTGTTGTATTATGTAAATTTACAGCTGAAGTTTCTTAAAACTTCCATAATTTAGAATTAATTGGTAAGTTGTTTTTGGCTTGATATCTTTCATGTAGCCAAGGTATACTTACTAAATTTGGTTTTACTAAATTTATGTTAATTTGAATAATAAACTCCTCATTTTTATATAGGAAAAGAAAAAAATACAGTAGATTAGTAAGCTATAATGAAATGTGTATTACAAATATAACTGAAGTCAAGTTCCAGAGAGTTTGTGTGACATTTCCTATATTTTTCTTATGTCATTATCAAATGCAAAACATGACTAAACCTTACTTCTTGAAAAAAAAACAAAATAGATTATAGTTTTTAATCCTGCAATTCTATAGTGTATTCCAAGTATATATTTATATTGGATATATTTATATACTTTCTATAGTGTATTCCAAGTATATATTTATATACTTAATTCACATTTTCCAAAGAAAATGACCAACTTTATCAGAAACCTATTATTTTTAGGTAAGTTTTCAGATACTGCTAGTTTCTTTCTAGTGCTGTCCTTGTGCTTTTCCTGCCCTAATTCTAAAGTGACATATCCAGCCATACTTAATCATTTTGGTTTTTGTAAATGTTTCTCTTATTTTAATTATCATATCGAGACCAGCCCAGGCTACATAGTGAGCTCAACTACGTCTGAACTACCTAGCAAGACCTTGTCTCTAAAAACCAAAATTATTTTTCTCTGTCTTCTCTAGATACCTTTAAAGGCATGGATCATTGGTTTTTCCTTCTAGCGCCCATGACACTTTTCCTTTGTCTGTCCTACACACGTGTACACACATGCGTGCGTGAGTGCATGCATGCGTGTGTGCGCACACACACACACACACACACACACACACACACACACACATGCACAGAGTATTGCAGCCTTTGCTTCCTAAAGTGACAAGGAAAACTAAAAGCTAAAGACATCTTCAAAGCTTTCCTGGTATTATAGAAATCCTTTTCTCATTTCACTCTGTTCCCCACAGGATTCTAATAACTTCAACCAAATAATCACTTTGCTTTAGGGCTCTCTTGTGAAGTATCATAGACATATATTTTTAGCTTATTTTTAATAAAATAAAATTTAAGCCCATCATTGTGGTACATGCTTGTAAGCTCAGCACAGATTGGGAAGCTGAGGCAGGAGGACCACAAGGTTCAACACAGCCTAGGAAAATCAGCGAATTGTGAGACCATGTCTCAAAATAAAAATAAAAATGGGCTAGGGACATAGCTCAGTGCAAAGGCCCTGTGTTCAATCCCTAGTACTGTAAAGAGAGAGCAAAAGAAAGAAAGAAAGAAAGAGAGAAAGAAAGAAGCTTTACTTTATAATACTGCATTTCTATTTTATATTTTTCTGCTATAATTTCAAAAATGTTCAACAAGACTACAAGTTCTACGTGCTTTGTAACATCATTATGTTAATATAAACTATTTTTATGAATTTGAATTGTAAAACAGAAACCCATGATGAATAGTACAATATTGAGCTGATTTTTTTGTTGATAGGTTGTGTTTTTATGACGATTCTGTTAAAATATTGTCTAATTTGCGTTCTGGTATTTTTTTAATCTATAAGTATTCTTTAAAAATGCATTGCTTGACTGCCAATATAAAGACTCTAATGATCATTTTATGACCGACTTTTACATTTATTATAAAGTAGTAACTATATTTTGAGTTATTTTAATATTTGGAAGTGTGTTATGGACATGTTACATGTCTGTCATCTGCAGTGCAACAGCAATAGTCAGCACTACTGAATGCTCCATGTACACTTGAAAATAATGCGTATCTCTTTTTCTTTTTTTTTTTGTTTTGGTTTTTCTCCGGTACCAGGAACTGAACTCACGACCTTGCGCTTGCCAGGCAGGCGCTTTTGCCGCTGAGCTAAATCCCCAGCCCCATCTCTTTTTCATATAGAGAGTCACTGCTCACAATATATCAATCACTTAGATCATGATTAGATTTTCTATGTACTTAATAACACATTTTCTTTATTTGTTACTATGGTATAGTAGACTATTCTCCTTTTTTTCCTGGGTTTCTGTCACAGAGCTTCAGAAATCCCTAGAACTTCCTGAGTGATAGTAAGGGGGTGCTCACAATGCCTTCTGGTCAGTCGTGAGCCGGAGTCTAGTCGCCAGAAGGAGCACCACTGCTGCGGGGGTGGACATGCTGCTCGTCCCCTCTGGGGCAAGGTGGAGGTCTGAGCCTGAGGGTAGTGGGTTGGCCAACGACTTAAGCAACCAGGCCTGCAGAATACGAGCCCAGGGGAATCGCACGATAATGAAATTCGGGAGGTTTCCTAGTTTATGGACACGCTGATATGTGGGGAAAGTGAGCTGTCCTGAGTCGGTGCAGAACATGGAGGCTGAGCGTTCAGGAACTGCCAAGACCTCAGCCTACACACACCCTTTATTTGAAAATCCTGTAGCGATTGGCTGAACACTTTTCTGAGCTGTGTGTCTCATCCTAGCTGTCAAACCTGAGGGGGTCCTGGGAACCGCTAAGTTTGCAGCCAGCTGATGAATGCATCCACAGTGAGCTGCATGAAGGCGTTAGCTGCTGCCTGCAAGGACCGGCTGGGGAGCGCCCTGCCTCTGCTGGTCTGTGCCATCTCTGGCGGGTTACAGTGAGGATGCCCTTCCCTGTGTGCAGCTGGGATTGCAAATATAGGAGGTGCCGAAAAGGTGTGTTAAAACTCACAACTAATTGTGAATTTGTGCTTCAGTTTCACATTCTACATACATTGTGAAGCTACATTAGGTATATAAAAATAGTTTGTTATTTCTTGGGGAATGAGTGTAAGTATGAAACACTACTCTTCACCTCTAGTAATAATTCTGGTTTTCTTTGTGTTCACATGGTTTATCTTCACTAGTTTTTTTAAAAGAATTCAATTTCTATACCCTTACCTTTAAAAGCTGTCTCTTGGTAGTAGCACATAGTCATAATTAGATTTAAAAAGGCCAAGTAACTTCAAATATTTGGATAATCATAGCTCACTAACAGTTGATATAAGTACTGTTATATTTGTATTTATATTCTCCCTCTTAATAATTTACCTATTCTTCCATTTGTTTCATCTTTTGTTTTTCTGTTCTTGTGTTTGAGGTAATACATTTTTTTAGAAGTTTTCAAAAATATTTTGTGCTCCTTTATTCATTCCTTGGTTTTACACTCTTCCACAGTTTTTCAGGGACTGAATGGCCAAGCCAATTAGAATACTCTGGTTTCTTCTATGATTTGTATGATGTTGTCATGCATTCTAATGCTTATATACATTATTTTGTATAATTATAATTTATTTAGATGTAATTACTTATATAACTTTTTCATCTATATAGTCAACTAGGATTTTTCTTCTTTGAGAAGAATTCCTTTTAGATTTTCATTTTGTCTGTTGACATCAAGTTTTATTAGTTCTGTCTGCAATTGCTTGGGTTCTAGCTTCAGTTTTGAAGGATATATTCTCTTCTATTCTATGTGTCTATTCTAGGTTAGAAATTTCTGTTTCTATTTTAGGTTAGAAATTTCTGTTTTCACTTATCGCTGGCTTTCCATATTCATGTCAAGGTGTTAGCTGCAGTGTGCTACTCATTTGAAGGTATTGTACCCTACCTGTTGAGCTGCTTTTTTTTCAAAGTTTATTAGTGCATGTTTGTAGTACATAATGATTTCCTTCCCTGTAGGGAAATAGTTCAAGTACATAACATATTTCGATTCTTTTCCCAGCTCCTTCAACCCCCCTTTTATTTTGCCAGCATCAGATTCATTTATTTATTTTATAAGGCTTTATAAAATCAACTATCATATATAGAGACTGAATAGTCTCTAATAGGCCAGAAACATATAAGACACGTACAACAATTGTATTAAGTCAAGGTTTACATTGTTTACACTGGATAACAATAACTTTTTGGCTCTTTCTTTTTCCTGTTTTGTCTTTCTTTCTTTCTTTCTTTCTTTCTTTCTTTCTTTCTTTCTTTCTTTCTTTCTTTCTTATCCCTTTTTTGAGACAGGGTCTAACTGTGCAGTTCAGACTGCCTTTAGCTCACTTTGTAGCCCAGGCTGGTCTCGAACTCACAATGACCCTCCTGCCTTAGCCTCCCCATGCTGGGATTACAGGCGTGCACCACCATGCCCGGCTATACTTTATCTATATATTGTTTTTCATGTAAGAGGAAACCATGCAATATTTAAGCTTTTGTGTCTGATTTATGTCACTTAACATTATGTCTCAAGGAGTAACCATTTCCTACAAATGACTTAAGTTTATCCTTTACAGCAGAGTAGTACTCCATTGTATATAAAAACCACATTTTCTTTATACAATCATCTGTTGATGGATATATAGGCTTTTCCCAAGCTTTAGCTATTATGAATTGTGCTGCTATAAACATAAGTGTGCGTACATCACTGTGGTATGGTGTCTTTATCTCTTTTGGGAATATATCTAGAAGGGAATAGCTGGGTCAAATGGAATTTCTACTTTTAGTTTTAGAGGAATCTCCATACTGATTGCCATAGTGGTTAACTTAGTTAACAGTCTCTCCAGCAATGAGAAGGATTGCTTTCTCCCTATAGCTTTGCCAAAATTTATTATTGGTTGATTTCTTGATGATGGCCATTGTTTCTAGAGAATATTGTTTTAATTTGCATCTGTCAAATAACCAGCAATGTTGAACATTTTTTTCATGTATTTATTGGCCATTTGTATTTCTTCCTCTGAGAAGTGTCTATATTTCAGATGCCCCTTTTTTGAGGGTTTGTAAATCTAGGGGATCCAATTTTTTGAGTTGTTAGCTATTTTTTAAATCATTTTCACTAACATTTGGGTTTGATCAGACTTATGTGGAGTCTAGGATTTCTTCATATTTATATCATATACTGGTCATAGCACTTCCTGAATCTGTAACTTGGTGACTTTGCCAGTTTAAGAAAATTCTTGGCCATTGTCATTCCAAACATTGCTTCATTTGCATGTTAACTTTTCATCTAATTCATGCTCTGCTTGCATATATTAGATCTTTCCACGATGTCCTATGCTCTTTTGCATTCTCTACACTTATTGTTCTTTATGTTTTAGTCTGTGCACTTCCTGCTCATCTGCTTGCATTTCTTTACTGTTCATTCCATGTGTTTCCAGTCTCTCTTAAACCTACACATAAAATACTTAATTTCAATAATTTTAGTGTTTCTGTTATAGATTTTATATAGGGTTCTATTTTTGTATATTCTACTTCTGTGTTAAAATTCCATATCTTGTCACTTTTGTCTTGGAAATATTAAGTATCATTATCTCAAACTTATTCATGAACTCTAAGTGATGGCTATAAGCTAGCCTCTGATTTCTCATTTTACTGTTGGTCTTACTTTGTGATGTACCTGGTAGCTAGGCATTGAACATAAAAGGTTATAGTGGTTGTAGCTAAATATTTTCTTGCTCTAGAGATGCTTTATTGTAATTGTAGGCATCTGAAATAAAGAATTACTCAACCTAATCAGGAGCTAAGCTTTTTGGGGTGTGTGTGTGGACTATGGACCTGTCGGACTTGTGCTCACTCTTACATTTCCACAGATCTAACTCAGAGCCTGATGTCCTTACTTGCCTCTCCCTTTTCTTGATGGTCCCGAGTCTTGCCCATTCTCATCTAATGAAACTGGGGAAATCAATCTCCGTGCTGCAACTGTGTTCTACTTACTTCATAGCCCAACTTTAGAATTTATAAATCGCCGTAGAACAAACCGGTCAGCTAAGTGTTATCTGCATTTGGTCTCTCAGGAATCGTAGCTCTTCAAGCTCTGACTTTTTCTGGTCCCATTTTTCATTTCTCCTCATGTCACTGCTGTAAGATTGCATAACACTCTGACTTCCTCTCTCGGCACGTCTATCTGCTGCCGGGGTCTCAACTCTTTGCATCCAGAAGAAGCAAATGCTTTGAGAGAGAAAAGCAGTCAGGAGAGTGCTGGGCTCATTTTGGTGTATTTTCTTGTGATGTTATCTTCTTTAGTTCTTACTGCTTTATCACCTCTTTGTTTTCTTATCTGCCTTTTCTGGTTGTTTTCTGTGAAAGTTGTAAATGTGCTGTAATTCATTCCATCACTATGGGAAACAAATTCATGGATGCTTGTTTCAGAAGTATCTTTTATTTTAGTAACTGTTTTTAATGTAATATCTTCAGGAATCTCTTCACAACAAAATCTGTATGGATATATTGGTACATATATTGGTACATATTTTCCTCATTCTAGTTATAATGTGGCATCACTATGGTGCTGTCATTAACTTAGTCATCTGCTTATTGCTAAATGTTGAAGTTGTTTTCAGGGTTTGCTTTATATTTTCAAACAATGATGCATGAAATATGAGCATTTATGTTTATGTGAATCTTTTTATGTGAATCTTTAGGAGATAACTAGAAGTGAATTATCAGATCAGAAGATATGAAAATATAAAACACTGGTAGAAACAACCCAATTATTCTCCACAAATGCTTTAGTACTTCACTAGCTTTACTACATTCCATTCAACAGAAATGTCAACCCATGGATCTCTAACAAATAGGACGAGTTAAGTTAACATTATTTCTTACTTAAAATTTCCCTATTATAAGTGAAATTTAATATCTATTTACATTACAGAGGAGCTACTAGGATATGTAGCTCATTCACCTTGGTGATGAATTATATTTTTTGGAACTCATTCTCTAGCTCTATTTTATGTTTACTACTCAGCATATTTTCTTATAATTTGTTTTTACCTTTCTACTTCCAGTGTGAGTGATTAAATTGGATTTGATTATAATATCAGTGCTAATCATTACTGTTATACACAGTTTGAGAATTTTAGATTTTTAGGCTCAGGAAATGTACATTTAGTATTAATCCAGTGGTTTTCCCGATGTATTTACGTGTAATTGAGAAATAAAAATATAGAGTAAAATATAATATTTTTCTATATGTATACATTGTAAAATGTTTACCACAACCAAACTAAGTAGCATATCTACCACCTCACAAATGTTTGTGTATTAAGAACACTTGAGATCTAGGCTTTTTCAGCAAATTTCAAGTATATTATCATTATTATCATGCTTTATATATTGAAGCGTATTTTTAGGTCTCTAGTACTTATAATTAAAGATGTTTACCTTTAGACTAATGTTTTCCATCTTTTTCTACTGTATAAAATCAACATTTTCTAGGCTCCACCTATAAGTGAAACCATGAATATTTGACTTCATATATTTGGTTTTTTTCACTTAGCAAAATATCTTTAAGTTTCATCCAGTATCATAAATGGTAGGATTTCTTTCTTATTTAGAGCTAAATAACATCTTATTTTATTTATCTAGTCAGCTGTTGATGGACACTTAGGTTGTTTCTTTATCTTGGTTATTGTAACTAATAATGCAATAAAAATAGGATTTAGAAATATCTTTTTGACATGGTGATTTTTCCCTTTCAGTGTATATTCAGGAGCGAGACTGCTGGATCATACAGCAGTTCTGTCAATTTTTTCAGAAACCACGATGTTTTCCATAGTGGTTGTAACAATTTGCATTCCAGCAGTGCCCTCAGGCTGCCTTCTTCCTACATTTCCATCCTCCCTACCTTTGATATGGCCATGAGATGGTCTGATGGTAGTTTTGATCTGTATTTCCCTGGTAATTAGTGTAGAGTGTTAGTTAGGGTTCTCCAGAGAAATCAGACACAAAGTAGTAGATGGCTAGTTATACAAAGATAGATGATAGATAGATAGATAGATAGATAGATGATAGATAGATAGATAGATAGGTAGAAAGATGGATATATGATAGATGATAGATGGATAGATTTGTTAGGGGAAGTGGCTCACATATTTGTGGAGACTTCAAGGTGGGTAAAAAAGGAAGCCTGAAGCAAGTTACAGGGTCTTAGAACTATGGCAGCTGCTCATGTAAGAGTCTGAATTTGAAGACTTGAGAAACTGGAGCCTGATGGCACAGGCCCTGGACTCCAATGATCAGAAGGCCAGTAGTTATACTCTCCAAGAACTGGAAAAGTGAGTCTCAGTTCCAGAAGAGAGATAGAGAATTTGCTTTTTCTCTGCCTTTTTGCTCTATCTGTATAGTTTCTGTTCACGTAGTATGAGGGCATATCTTCCTTACTCCACCCACTGATCCAAATGTCAATCATTCTTAGACAAAACCCCAGAAACATACTCAGAAATAGTGCCTTACCAACCACCTGGGTGTCTGGTAGTATATTCAACACTCCAAATTAAACATCCCATTTAGTGATACTTGAACTTACTTCCATATACCTTCTGATCATTTGTAAGTTTTCTTGGGAAAATATCTACTTATGTCCTGTGCTTATTTTATTTTTTCTCTTTTGCTTTTGAGTTCATGAGTTGCTTAGATATTCTTGATATTAGCTCTCTATTATATCTATTATTTACAACTGTATTCTTCCATTCTATACTTTTCTTTCAGTTTATTATTTCCTTTGCTGTTCAGAGACAATTTAGTTGATGCAGTCTTTTTTTAAACAGAAAAAGTAAAAGATAGTCATAAACAGTTTAAAAACAATATAGTAGGAGAGTAACAATAATCAACATTGTGCATTGTTATGTCAGAGTAGCTGTTCAGAATACAAAATATAGGTGTGAAACATTGTCCAGAAAATTACTAGCATAAAACTAGCTGATACAGTCTTAATTTTTTATTTTTGCTTTTGTTAATGTGAGTTGTTTTAATGTCAAATCTAAGAAATCATTGCAAAGACCAATGTCAAGAAGCTTTCCCCTTCTATTTTCTTCTAAGGCTTTTACGATTTCAAATCTTATTTAAGCCTAAGGATTACAACTGGAAGAGTGAGGACAGGCAGATAGCTGAACTTATTTTTAGTTTATAATCATTCAAAATAGTATGCTTATATTCAAGAGAAAATAATTAAAATTGTTTAGAATTATAATTTTGTACGCATTAATTACAGTTGGTTTAGAAACCCTACTGTCAAGTCTGTAATTGGTGTAAATACTTGAAAGAAAGAGGCAAGTTGCCTACAGAGGCAGGGGCACCACTTCCAGAAGTCTTAGAATACAGCACAACCTTAGTAACTTTACCATCACCCAGGGACCGAGTCTCAGCTATTCCATCACAAGTATTTTGCTTTCTGGTATACCAGAGGCAGATAAAATTCCTAGGCACAGTCATGATGATCAAGCTCAGCAGACTGATATACATAACCCAAATGCCACTTCTCAAGAAAAACTGTAATTGTAAAGGTACAAAATAAGGCAGGCTACAGGGGAAGTCTAATTATGATCAAGGTGCTAGTTCATAAAATTACAGTGAGAAATACAAATGCCAAGGAAACCAAGCTCTTGCATCTTCTATAAGCGCATTTCTGCCATAGGTACAGTGCAGGAAGCTACATTATATCTGAAAAGTGGTTTGCCAAGGTTATCATCAGAAGAAGGGAAATTAATTATTTGGTTTGAAATTTGATAGCCTCAGATTGAGAAGAAACTTCTCAGGGACAGTGAGGATGTCATTCAGTTTTGTATCTTGATTTATGGAGGATGCCTGGGGTCTAAACGGACTATTGAATAAATGACCAGTCTATGAAGGAGAATATTTATATGCCTGGTGATAAAAATTATTTTTGCTTATTGCATTGAATGTATCACCTTTAAAAGTAAATTATTGCTAACAATGGTAACAAGAGAAAACTATAAAAATAATAACTACTCAGTTTTAAACTATTCACTTTTCAAGTGAATATAGATACACATTGTGTAAATGCTTATAATCAACTTATAAGCAATTAATAAATCTACTAGCAACATATGTCCACTGTATAACTCCAGGGCACCATTGGAATACACTAAGCCCACTTGTGTGGCAAAATTCTCTGTAGTTAGGTTAATTTCACATTTTGAGGAGAGGAAAAAGAAGTATAAAGTAGATTAATCAAAGTATGTGCCACGGTCAGTTTCTGAAGTTACCTACTCACAAAATGTAACTCATTAAGACAATATTAATGCACAATTTCAATACACAGCTCTCAAAAACTTTCAATGAGAATATGGAATCTTTGAATTCTGCGGCAATTAAATTTACATTTCTCATCCTATATCCTTTTGTACATGACGTCTTTCTTTTGTTATTTCCTTTCAGTAACTGATATTCCTAGTAATATACAGCTGAAAACTATCAATTTCTATTTTCCCCATCTCTATTAGATGAACGAAGCCTTGACGGTGGTATTACTGATATGGTTCACTGTAGGGATGACAGTGAGCAGAGAACACCCAAGGGACAGCATTATAAAAGTTGTAAGAATGCTGCTGGGTATAAGTGAATCCTTTAAAATATGTGTAAGATTTTTTGCAATGTGTGAAAAACCAAAAGAAAAAAGCTACAGTATTAGGTGTGATTTTGGTGATAGTTTTCCTATTTTTCAAATGTCAATATAGTTGGATAAAAACGGAACAATCAGACATTCAGATTTTACAGAGTAGAAAGTTGATCAAAATTGTATTTTTTACTAAAAATAATAATATGCTCTATGAAAAATAGCTTAGCATTTTAAACATATGATATGTTATTTTTCTCATCTTATTTCCATGAGTATCATTTAACTTTTTCTCAACTACTAATACTGTTCTTTTTCTCCCAGTTCTTTCCTAGCCTCAAAATCTGTAAGGTTTCTTAAAAGCAGAAGTATAATTTTGATGTAAAAAATAGAACTGATAGAGAGAAAATGATAGAATAGTTTTAGTTTTGTATAGTTGCAATCATGATGCTAATATTTCTTTCTCATACACTGTAAATTCCAGGCTACATTCTAAGGAAAATGGCCAGAAAATAGAAGCAAAATGATACTTGTGAATACTTTGAAAACATTTAAATAATCCCCAAGCCAACATTATTTTTCTAATAAAGCATCTTATTAAAATATTACTTATTGCATAAACATAAGGAGTTATTTACATTATACTGCAAAGTATGAGAAAAAAATTAAAAATTGTATTTTGATTTTTAAAGGCATATATATAAAATCTTACAAAAACACACATCAGAATATTGGCCATGATAATGACTGGGGGTTATATTTTGAAATATATTTTCTTTTCTCATGCTTTTCTAATTATTTTCTAATGAACACTTTAAAATTTTTTTTATTTTAATGATAAAAGAACAAAAACATAACATCAAACACACATACATGTATAAAACAACACAAAAACAATACAAGCAATACTGAACTTCAGACAAGGTGATAGGAAATTAACAATGGTTGTTGTATTACCTATTGATACCTTAAAATTGGTTACTCAGGTAAACATATAGAGACATGTAAGATTGATCAAACAATTAAACATTAACTGTTCCTTTCAATAAAGCAATAGAAGTCAGTAGTACAACTATTTTAGCTATCCTGGGTATACATATATACATAATTATCCCCTTCTTTCTTTTCCCTTTTCCTTCATCCCAGCTGTTCTTTATTTTTGAGCAGTTTCCTTTTGTTTCTGGTTATCTATTTTACCTCCTAATTTTTAGAACACTCTTTTTAAAAGTAAACTCTATTTTAAAATATGAAGTCTCCTTATTGTAAACAAATTCAAATTATTATGAAACATGTTATCCATAATTTCAATTCTCATCATTTGATTATTCCTTTGGTGAAAATACTCCCAAGGTCACCAATTTTAAGTTAAAAAAATAACTGATAGGAATTCTAAAAATATGACAATTAATATGTGAACCGTGTGGATCATTCTAACAAATATTTGCAGGGATACAGTTAATAATCTTTAAAACTAGATAAATGAAGATTCAAGTATCTATAATCCTATTACACTTTACTTATATCTTGATTAACCCAATAATGTGTAAGAAGTATCTTCTTACAAGTAATTTTTTCAGTTATGAATGACACAAACTTATAGAATTGAATTTGAATATTTTTCTGACCTTAATGAATTAATGGATCTAGGCTCTGCACATCAGGAAAGGGAGACTTTCCCACAGTGCAGTGAGTGGGGCACTGTGAATGAAGAGAGTTTTAAGTGTGTGTTTCAACTTAATCATCATGCAAAAGCATCCTGCCTTATAACATTATGTGTTTTAATACTTTTCCTACTTTCTAATTTTGTTGATATTACTTCTTTGTCAAGGTTTGTATTGAATTTCTTACAACCTTAATTTTTCTTGGTGGTTTCTATAACTCCCTAAATGAATTCAATATTGACCTCCTGCTTTGATCAGCTTTCCCGTTACTGGGACAAAATGCCTGCTGCACACAGTTTCAAGGAGGAAATAGTTTATGTGGTTCATAGTTTCAGGGATTGGCTGTTTCTAATGCCTGTGGGTCAAACCTTTTTGTTATTCATTTTACTTTTTGTTGTGTTTATTGTTTCTTGCCTTTTAAAATATATATGTTCAACTTGACTATTTTGATTCATATTTTCCATAGCTGTGAAATACTACATTTCAACTCATCTTGTTCATGTTACCTCTGTAATCTCTGGTAACTCCCGCTTTTAATAAGTTCTTCTGTACTTCACAACATTGATATCCATGTTGATTGCCTTTAGTTGTTTGATTATGCTTTTTTATTTGTTTTGTATATATCATTGTCTTTTAATTTGCTTTTTTCCCTTCTGTCATCTTTGTTTTCTCTAGTCTATTTTCCAACTCTCATATGTTTGCAATATTTATATATTTTTTCTTTTATCTTTAAAAAATGAACAACTCTAATTAGGTCTTGTATGTATTTGTCCTGACTTCATGTCACTGAATTCACTTTGACCCATTTAATAACTTTTAAGATATTTTTCTCAATATTACTATATTTTAAGGCTAAGTGTTTTTTTGTTTTGTTTTGTTTTGTTTTGTTTTTCCCGTACCAGGAATTGAACTCACGACCTTGCACTTGCCAGGCAGGCACTGTGCCGCTGAGCTAAATCCCCAGCCCCTAAGTCTAAGTGTTTTGATCCACACATTTTGTGTAGCTTGCATAGTATTCAAAAATGTTTCCTCTGCTTCTGTAGGGGCTCCTCTCTAGTTGTGTAGGGATCAGTTGCTCCTCCTGCAAAGACATCTCTTGAGAAGTTCTTCTTCCCCACTTCATCATCATGATTTTTCTTTTTTTCTATACCATCCCAGCAGCAAAGGAGTTATACTTTGTCCCATTTAAAAGTGTTTGGTTGACTCATTCTGTGTCTTGTGTACATTGAATGCAAACATAAATGAGGTATTGTTATACTCACTCAAAAGTACGTCTATAGTCACTCTTCCCACCTCCCCTTATTCACTCTTGAATCTGCTACACAGTTCCTCTTTCTGTACTGCACAGAGACCACTTTTTCTCATGGTCAGCAGTAATTACCCTGTTGCTGAATCCAGTGTTCAGTCCTCAGTCCTTATCTTACGAGATAGCAGCATGTGACAGCCCTTGCTGCTCATCCCCCTTCAGACTTCTGTGCTTCACACCCGGGACACCAGTCTCCCTCGCTGAACACCCATGTTCAATTTCCTTTGCTGATTCCATCTGCTCTTTTCACTTATTAAAGTTGGAGTGCCCTTGGAGTCTGCCTTTCAACTTCTTTTGTTCACAGGCTTGGAGACAGCTTTAAATACTGTCTTGACAAAATATCATGTTTTATCTCCAGTCCAGATCTCTTCATGAAACTCTAAATATTAAACCACCACTGGAGTGTCTAAGGGGCATTTCAAAATTTAAATACCCAAACCCAAATTTCTCATTTTCACAGTATCTGCTTCTTCCCTATCTCAGTAGCAGCATCATTTTTTCAGTTTTCAAGGCACAACTTTGCAAACAAATTTGATTTCCTTTCTTCCACACTCCCAATCAGTCAGAAAATCCTATTAATTCCACTTTGTAAATATTTCCAAAATTTAATATCTTTTTATATCTTTCATTGCTACCACTATCATCATCTTTTCCTCTGAATTTTGATACAGCTTCATAACATGCCCCCAGGCTTCTAGAATTGCTTCTTCTATTGTTTATTCTAATGATTACGGTCTAAAGTATGTACCAATTAAAATGTACTCATGTGTTGAAATACCACCCTGTACTTTATTAATATGAGTAATTATGACATATTAAATAAAATTTTAAATGTAAGTTTGATCAAATCTTTCATCAGCTCAAAACTGCAATACCTAACTCCTCATTCCTTGTAAGTCAAAATACTTACAATGACATAATGTGTCTGATTGTCTATCCTCTATCTGTGTAATTTATCTATCTATCCATATATATATATCTGCCTCCAGCTATAGCTGAATTACTTGTTAATCTCATCTGCTACTAACCTGAATCTAGCTCAGACCACATAAGTGGATACTCAGAGGGCTCTTTCTGCTGCTTGAAATCTCCACCTCCTATCCACGTGGTTCACTCTTTCACCTCTTCACAGTGTTTGCTCATGTATCACCTCTCAAATGCCCTCCTGACTGCTCTATTAAATATTGGAATTTTTCTCCCAAGAATTCCTCTATTTTTTGTCTCTCCTTAATTTTCTTATACCATTTTAATTTTCTTTATACCATTTATTATATTATAATAACCCATAGACTTATTGGCTTCTGTTTGTTTTTAGTATGTATTATGATATAAATTCCATAAAACTAGAGAATTTTGTCTAATTTGTTTACTGCTATTTTCTTGGTGCCTGGAATAGTGCCAGGTAGATGAGGGTCTCCATAAAGAATGGCTGAATAAATAAATAGAAGAATGAACAATTGAATGATGGAGAGGTGAGGTCTCAGCTGCAGCTGAATGCAAACCATACTATGTGAGCTGGGCTCTCTTCCATATCATTTTGGTAATCATCCTTTCAGGGCACATGCATCTGAACTACAATTATGGTGTTGCCTTAGATTTGCTCTTTTACTTAACTCATTGCAGTGCTTATTACAGAAGACTAAAGCTCTTGGTGCTCCTCACCGATGTTTCCTACATCGACTAAGTTGCTTGTACTGTTTTGGACTTGATTTTCTTGATGACTCCCTGAGTGAGCTTCACTCAGAATGACAAAGCATTGATGAGAATTTGCAGAATTCCTGGACTTACCACCACTAACTACTTACTGCTTTTCAAGGAGAAGTAGGACAAGGACTGCTGCACACTTTGGCTAAGATCATGTGTTTTAGACTAAAAGTCAAAGGTTGGAAAACAATCCTTCATGCAACAGGAACCCAGAAAAAAGCAGGGATAGCTCTTCTGTTTGCAGACCATGCAAACTTCAAACTAACAACAATTGAAAGAGATAAAGAAGGTCACTACATACTAGTCAGGGGAAAACTGCAAGAGGATGAGATAACAATCATAAACATCTATGCACCAA
>NW_004955405.1:7863841-7896253 GCF_000276665.1 Chinchilla lanigera | reverse complement strand
TTTCTATGCTGAAAGAAACTGTCAATGAGTCTTTGGTTGACCAGTATTGCATGTCTATATCTGTTTTCATGACAAGCCACTTTGAAGATATCAATATGTAATACAACTACCATTGTTAATTCCCTACTACTTTGTTTGTAACTCTGTATTGTCTGTATTGTGCTTGTGATATGTTGTAAAATGTTGTATGTCTGTTAATGTTTCCCTCCTTTTATCTATAAAATAATAAAAAAAAAAAGATCATGTGTTTTCTTCCCTCCTTAGCTCTTGGTTGTCTTAGATTGGCTCTTACATTGTGTCCCTTCCATAAATAGAGTGCCGCTGGTGAGTTCTGTTGTATTTTTTCTGTTCTCTTTTGTTAAATATTTAGGGAAGGAGAGTTTTCATCTTTTTTTCTTTCTCTTTGCAAGAATTCCATGTGTGATATTTTATTTTTAAAAACTGAAACAATATTTAAAATAAATCAATAATCTGCCTACTGATGTGTTTTTGTCTTATTTCACTTGAAGTGTCAGACTTTATTGCAATTTTCAAGTTCTTTATGACTTTTAGGATTTAAAAAAAATTTCCAGCTGTAGGTTTCACTTTGAGAATTTCTAGGTAACATTTTTCTAAACCATGATTATCTGTTTTTCTTTGGTTTCAGCATGAACAAATTTGGTGTTTGATTTATAAAAGCCTTTTAATTAAGTAACAGCAATAAGTAGCAGTATCCACGATAAACAAGAACAGTCTTCCCAATATTTTTCTTAGAAAGGATAAAAAAAATAAAAATGATACAGAGGGGCTGGGGATTTAGCTCAGTGGCACAGCGCCTGCCTGGCAAGCACAAGGTCCTGAGTTCAATTCCTAGTTCCGGAAGAAAAACAAAACAAAACAAAAAATAAATTAAAAAAAGATACAGAATTTCAAAACAAGATGATAGGCAATTAACAATGGTTACTGTATTACAGACTGTTATCTTCAAAATAGTTGCTCAGATTGCCAAATATAGGCATGCAAAATTAATCAAATAATGTAAGCACCAACTGTTCCTGTCAGTGAACTAATAGAAATTAGTAGTACAATTGTCTTAGCTAATACCTTCTTTTCTCCTTTCTCTCATCCCAGTTCTCTCTTTTTTGAGCAAATTTTTCCCTTTCACAATATCTATTGTACCTTTCGGATCTTATTTACTCTTTCAGTTTCTTACATTAGGGAGACTATACGATGTTTACACATGTGAGTCTGACTTATTTCACTTATGAGTATGGTCTCTAGTTGCATCCATTTACCTATAAAAGTGAGTTTATCTTTCTTTGTAGCTGAGTAGTACTCCATTGTAGAAAAATACCACATCTTTTTTATCCATTGCTCAGTTGATGGGCATTTGGGTTGTTTCCAAGATTTAAATATGATAAATTGTGCTGCTATAAACATGGATGCACATATATTAGCCTGGTATGATGTTTTTTGTTCTTCTGAGAAAATACCCAGAAGGGGAATAGCTGATTTGGGTGTGACCTTTAATCCTAGCTTTTTGAGGCATTTTAACAATGATTTCTACAGTGCTTTTACCGGTTTACACTCCCAGCAACAGTTGATGAGGGTTCTTTTTCCCTCATAGCCCCTTCAGCATTTGTTATTGGTTGATGTCTTGATGATCTTTGTGCAGTAAGATGAAATCTCAGTGTTGTTTCAATTTGCATTTCTTGAATGACCAATGATGTTGAACATTTTTTCATACATTTATTTGGCATTTGTATTTCTTCATCAGAGAAGTGTGTATTCATCTCAGGTGCCCATTTTTGGATTGGGTCTTTGAATTTTGGGGATCTGATTTTTTTAATTCTTCATACGTTTTAAATAGAAGTCCTTTGGGACAATTGGATATAATTTTTCCCAGTTTTTTTGTTTTCTTTTTACTCTATTGGTGATTTCTCTTGATGTGCAAAAATTTTTAATGAGATGAGATCCTAGCTGTTGATTCTTTGAAGTACTTCCTGTGCAGTTTTTTTTTTTTTTCATGAACTCTCTGCCTACCCATATGTCTTCAAGCATTCTACCTACTTTCCCGTCCAGTAGATTTAGTGTTTCTGTTTTACTATTTAGATCTTTGATCCATTTTGAATTTAGTTTAGTGCATGGTGAAAGACATGGGTCTAGTTTTAGATTTTGGCACGTGGAAAGCCAGTTTTTCCAGCACCATTTATTAAAGAGGCTATCTTTCTTCCAGTGAACATGTGTAGCCTCTTTGGGACAAGTATTTTTGTAGTTGTGTCTCCATCTTGTAATTTGTTCCACTGATCCTCAGGTCTGCTTTTTTACCAGTACTATGCTGATTTTATCACAGTAGTCTTCCAAAATATTAAAGCTCATCTATATGAAGTTATTTTTAACCTTTGGATTTCATCATATAATAGCTGAGGAACAACTATTTTAAAAATTCTTTTAATTTTAATATTTTAGAATTCTTTTGATATCTTCCATGAAAATGATACATATTAAAATGCTTCAAACATTTAAGAAATATTTTACGATATATATATTCTCTGTCCTTTAAAGATGGTCAGCAGCGTCTCAGAAATGAAAACTGAGCACTATGCTAGTCTGTCTAACCCGGAATGGACTTACTCATAAATAGTGGAGTAGTCCTCACCTGGAACTCCTTTAGCTTACCCTAACCTCATATGACCTAACCTCATAATATCATTTTTAGGAAACACTTCAGGTTCTATTGCATTCCAATTTTTCCCTAATGCTCTCTTCCTAAGCGCTGTATATAATACTTCCTTCTGCTCTACTCCCTGTAGACTGTACATGGCCTGGCTTCGGGTTTGTCACCATCAACATTTGTTAAGCACCAATAACTTACACTGAGGCCACAAAGAATAGAATAACTAATAGAAAACTTAGGTATAATGAAATCTGTAGGAATCAGAATATATGCACAGATAGGAAAATTATGGAGAGATTTTTGCCAGAATTTGTTAATTTGTGTTTTCCTTATTAATATTTTGAAACCCATCACATGCATTTACTTGAGAGCTCTCTAAAAGTATAGCAAAAGATGGCAGAAAATCTGCCATGGACACTTAGAGAATTATTGCTGACACTCCTAAAATTTAAAAGAATTCAAATTCAGCATGACAATCCTGTAATTATATTCTCTAAATAATTCTTTTCTATTTGAACTTAAGAAAATTTAATTTAACTGATTTACAGACATGAGTGTCTATTGAAATAGAAGTCTTTAAATGAAAGTATACTTCTCCGTGAGTTAGACAATTTCTATTGACAAATAAGTCCTGAAAATTTAAAAAGCAATTAGGAAAACCTAATAGTGCAGAGCAGTACTGCCCTTTATTGTTATATTTAAGTTTGATTGGAATATTTGTATTAATATTACTTATTTTGCTTATATAATTTAGTAAATAATGTTAAATAACAGATATTTAAGTCTCTAGTTCCCTTGGACAATATAGTAAAATGACTGTATTTGGGAATATAGCAATGGATGTTTTTATTAACAGTTGTATATAATTAATTTCTAGCTTTTTGTAGGTCCAGATGGCAAGTGGCCAGAATTATATATGCTGCCTGTACATGTATTCTGTTTTGATTCTCCTTAATGTTTGAGAGTAATGAAAACAAAAATTTCAAAACTACTTCCTCATTTTTATTATTTTTAATGGTAGCAAATTTTATTAAAGGTAGGAGAAGAAACAGGACTGAGGATGGATCACCATGTAAGAAAGAACATGGTGGCCATTTCATTTTTATCTTCAATAGTGCTTATTTCTCCTATACACTGCATCTTGGATATTTCTTTTGTTCTGTGGAAAGCAGGACTTCCACTTAAAAAAAAAAGGAAAGAACTAAGCATGAAAAGCTTGCCAAATTATTTTTTTTAGCAGTTTAATATGAATATAACTTTCTCTCCTTCTATGGAGTCACGAACTTCTGTCTAATGTATAATGACAGTAAAACAACTTCTGAAGAAATATTTGGCAGACAAAACCAATGCCCCATGGTGAGTCTCACCTTTTAGGAAAGTCAAACAAGCAAAGTGTATTCGTAGGAAATTACTGGAGAAGAGAAACGATCCACATACTGCTGCGAGACACATACTGCTCCGTGGGAACTTCCCTCACACTCAGGATGATACTGAGAGAGCGTGCTGCACTGGAGAGATGCCTGCGTAAGCACAGGGCTTTGCCTATGACTTCCCAACAGGTCGTTTTATCTCTAAACCCTAATGTTTTTTGCTGCTTTCTAGATTATGCAATGTATTTCACTGGGGAACCATGGCAGTGCAGCAATTCACAGGTTAAAGCTTTTCTTGGAACAATGCTTACATTTTTTCTAGCAGCAGGAAATATTTGACTGAAAAGCAAATCACAGTCTTTTGAGACTGGATGCATGCTGTGTAGTTCTGAGTTAAGCATGTGTCTTGAGGGAGGGCATGTTTAATACATTTTTTTCTCAGGCAGCTATATTTTGTTTGCTTGGAGGTACAAAAGACATCCTGTTCAACTGTTAAAGACCATATTGATCTAGGCAAGAACTTACAATTGTTAAAATCAAATGACAAATTGCAGATTATTTTGCTACTCTGTTTGCAATGTATCCTGATTAAAAACACCTTCCTTTTGGGACATTTGAGTAGATTTTCTTTAGAGATTTTCAAGTTTACAGTAGAAAATGAAAATAGAAAATGGTGCTACTAGAGAAATTTGCCTTGGTTAATGTATGTCTATAATTTATAAAATCTACTTGTTCTATCTCTGATTTTTTTCATATTTATACATATACGTATGTAAATAATTTTTAGTATTTCTTTAATGTATCCATTAAATCTGGGGAGCAAAAAGTTCTCTTCTCTCAAAATAGTCAAAATAATGGAAAAACCCTGCAAATATTTAGGCTTTTAAGAATAATATCTACTTATAAATTCATAGATGTTAAGAAGGTCAGTAAACTAAATAACTTCTGCTATTTGGAAATCAGTGGAAACTTGAAATTTGACTTATACACCCATTGGTTATTGTTATTATTACTATTATTTGTCATGAATGCTACTTTCTTGAAAAATTAATTTATAATATTTGGAAAATGAATTGATTTACCATGGAAAGACTTAGTTTCTTTTAAGCACTATGAATATAATTAATATAATGTTTACCTGCACTTATACCAATTATGAGATCTAAATTTTTCATATTAAACTGCCTAAAGCATCACTTGTACAGAAAGAGATATTGCTTTCTGGAATTTAAACTCTAAGTGTAGTATTAGGAAGGAAATCCAGAAAGAATAGCTTATGCAATGCTAAAGAAAAATAGACAAAATTTATGTGGGTCCTCTTCAGGATGATATTTACTTTCTAATTTTTAACAAGTAATTTGAAATTTTAGCATTACCAAGTGATATTTTGTGTTTATGTATCCAATTTTAGACCATATTTTAGCTTGTGAAAATGATGGAAAATATCAAAATATGACAATAGGAAAAAGAGAACCACTCAAATAAAATTTGGTAGTTTAAAAAAAGGAGATAAATGTAAACAAAAAGGATTAATAGGATAAATGAAATGAAAAATAAAAACAGCATAAGAAATATTCTCTTTACAAACAAAAAGTATTCAATCTGAAGAAGCATATGGCCCTATCACAATTTCTTTGCCATTTAAAATCTTGTGGAGTGAGAGGTATATTGTTTACAACTTTGAAATACATTCTACCACTGTTTGCACTCTAGCCATAAATATTCAAATCTGTCTCACATGGAAAGTCCTTAATCCTTCTCCAAGACTCTTGTCCCATTACCACACAAATTTGAATTCTACTATCTCATCCATCTGTCATATTATTTGTGGATAGGACTTTTTAAGGCTTGTACATTATATGCAGTCCTTGGATTATGCTTCTATTAGTCCAAAATCAAACTAAAAAGACAATCTGCACTCTTTTCACCAATATACAATAGGGAGACAAAGATGACTTCAGTATACACACATAAGGGAAAGAGAGAAAAAGAGGCTGATAGAAATCACTGGCCTGATAGAAATCACTGGCTGATAGAAATCACATAGTAATTCTAAAATTCATCTAGGCAAATTTTGGGAGTTACTTGATAGAGACAGTTCTGCTGCATGAAGTAAATCTTCATTTTATGTACAAAATGAAAACATTTATGAGTACATGCAGCTAAAAAGCTTTCTCAGCATACTATCTACTTAAAGGAATTTGAGGGCAAAGAAATTTGAGAGCAAGTAATTTATTTTAAAATATCTGTATCTCAGGGTATATATGTATATACAGTCATAGTTAAGTGACATGTCCTGAGAAATGTCATTAGGTGATTTTTGTCATTGTGCAAGCATCATAGAGTGTATTTACACAAACCTGTATTTTACAGCCTACTCCATGTCTAGGCTGGATGGTGCAGCCTATTGCTTCTAGGCTACACACCTGTACATGTCATTCTACTGGATGCTGTAGGCAATTGTACAATGACAAGTATTTGCCGAAGCATATCTATGTAGATTGGTTTATACTAGCATCACTACAAATATGTAATGTGTTGTACTATGATGCCATGGGGGTTATGACATCATTAAGTGACAGGAAATTTTATGTCCCTGATACCCTTACTGGACCACTTTCATATATGTATTCCACTGTTGATGGAGATTTTATGCAGTGTATAACTACAAATTCTTGTGAAAGCTTGTGGATTTCCTACATCTGAAATTATAAATTCACTCTATTTAACATAATCCATACTCACAGATATCTTTGTGACAAGCCTTTATTTGCTGTAATTTAAAATGTGGTGGACAATTTTCATACAGGGTTTTGTGAAAGTGAGTCATTGAGTTACTAGAATTCTTAGAAGCCCATTTGTACAGCTTAGAAGTGTCCAAAGAACACCTCCTTAAATCTTTTTGCATCCTCATTAACAAAAGATTTTACAATAGACCCCAGTCTCTACTCTGACTACACTATGAATTCACTCTTACCCTGAAATCTTATTTTCACTATGGTAGTGGTTTGTTGGAAGAGACTGGACTTGAGAAGCAAATTCATCTTTGATCCCAGCAAATAACTGACTTTGTATATTTTCACAAAATTTTGCTTATGAATGGAATTCCTTTCGTGTATGTAGTTTCTCATTTACATACTTTGTTATGAGCAGTTTAAATGAAACAATTGGCACTTGTAATATTTTTATATAAAAATGTTAGCCAGATCTCCAAGTTAATCTGGTAACCCTTCTGATATTTTGTTATGGGAATTACCAGTCTTGTAATTGTTCTACTATGATGCTAATATGTAACATATATTCATATCCCTTTTTTCTATTTCCTTAAACATACAATAGCACTTTCCTTACTTCCCCCAAAAGCTGTAGTAATAGTCTCCTTGAGGAACTTCAGGCCGGTTCTCAGTAATGAGACCCAAAGCCAGTGCTGTATGTTTTAGGTTATTTATTTAGCAGTGTCCTATTCACAGATATCCCTTTATATTTTGGCTATCTAATGGTGTATTACAAGTCACCTTAAAATTTGATGACCAAACTCAATAAGCACAACCAGTTTATTGACACACAATTTACCAGTCTGGAGTGGACTTATTCTTCTGCCCTTGAAGACTTTACCAGTGTCATTCCTATGGCTGCATTTCAGTGTTAGGAAGCTTGGGGCTTTGCTGGTTAGGACACTGTTAGAAGGCTTTCACTATTTCCAGGCAGACTTACTGTGTCTTGTTCAAGTGGCCTGTTCTACAGAAAGGCTAGACATCTTTCAGAATGACTCAGCACCACTCAGAATTGAGAAATGGAGCTTTCAGGTCTTCTTAATGATGGATCTCAGAAATCTTGAATGTTACTTCTGCCATGTTCTTTTTCAAAACAGTCACTGGAGGCATTATAAGGTCAAGGGCAGGGGGGATAAGCTCCACTTTTTGCCTGGAGAGTGCTATGTAACACTGCAGGAGAAGATGAAGGATGAGATATTTTGTTTTATCCATCTTCGTAATACAGTCTCTAAAATATATGTAGACCTTTTGAACTTACAGGTTCATCAGATAATATAGTAGGGCACGTCGTAAACTATCCCAATTTGGTGCTCTATACAGTGCAAGAATCTCTACTTCTTAGAAAATATAATTTAAAGACTCTGCCAGCCAGAAATTAGCCTTCACAAAATAAAGGAAAGAAAGAAAATCTTTTTTGCACTGAAAGAGCATCAAAGCAAACTATGCTACACATCAGAGACAAATCTTAAATAGACTACAAAAGGGAAAGGGACCAACTCCTTTTTAACCAGGGAGATGCAAATCATTACATAAATGCTAAATGTTTTTATCCAAAGGAAAAATAAAACTTGCATGTTCTCATCAACTGGGAAGTTACATTTTGGAGTCCAAAACCTGGGCTAAAACTTCCTGAGGAGATAGGAAGAAAGGGTATCACCCTCCTAGATGTTCATATTTCAAAAAAGTTGTCAGCATTTCTGTGATATTTCTGAGATGTAAAACTAGCAAGAGACTCATCAAGTTTTAAGAAAGTTCACATGTATCTCAAAGAGACAGAACATTTTTCAAGTATTCTAAAGGCAGGGAGTTAGTTCTTCAGTGGGGAGGGAAGCATGGCACGAGTTGTCTTTTTCTTTGGAGAAACCTTAAATGTAATTTTTTAGAACTGTATTTACCCATACACTCATTATACTTATGAGATGATTATCTAGGCTCTGAGGGCTTTCATGGAAAGAGTGCTACTGAGGCCGGGAAGGAGAGCTGGACAGGAGGCTGGACAATAAGATGTAACTTGTCTTTCCCTCAGGTAGAGCTGTCAAATCACAGCCGAGATGCATGTGCTGAACAGCATCTCCGATGCCCCAGATGTGACCTCAGAAGAGGCTAGGGACGATGGCAGCCATTGACTTCCGGGGACTGCCTTCTACTCTTGCAGTGGCTCACTCTGTATGCGGGGCATGTTTTCTTTCTTCACAGCACTCCTTTTCTTCTTTTCAGAGAATTTATTTTGTTCATTTTAGAGTGTTTCTTCTTTAAAGAGCCTTTTACCCCACTTGTCTTGCCTGTAATACCTGTAATAGCTTCAATGAGTGATAAACTTTGGTTCATTGATTGTCCTGTCCAATTCTCTGAATGGGACACCAAGATCGGGAAAGGGCTGCTGGTCCCACACTACCCACAGCACTATGGAATTCTAAAGTATACCATTATTGGATGCTATCACTAGGGAAATATTCTCTACAGTTAATAAAATAGTTACACCAAGTTTTATCCCTCTGACCTATGGCATCATTCACTTCTGTGTCCTCTTGTTTTCCAAATGCTTGCTTTTGTTATCTTTCCCCATTGAGTTCACGTTCATTTGCCACTCAAGAGTTCATTCTGAAGCTCATGTCACTTCTCTTCTATTTTAGCAGGTTAGGCTTGTTAGGTCTTCAGCCTTAAGAGATGAGTTTAGAGTGATTTGTTACAGAGAATTTCTTGCTGGACATGGTGGTGCACACCTGTAATCCCAGCACTCAGAAGGCTGAGGCAGGAGGATTGCTGCAAGTTTGAGGCCACCTTGGCTACAAGATGAGTTTAAGGCCATCCTGAAGTGCTTACTGAAATCCTGTCTCAAAAGACAAGAAAGAGGGGGCTGGGGATTTAGCTCAGCGGCAAAGCGCCTGCCTGGCAAGTGCAAGGTCGTGAGTTCAGTTCCCGGTACCAGAGAAAAACCAAAAAAAAAAAAAAAAAAAAAAAAAAAGACAAGAAAGAAAGAAGGAAGGAAGAGAAGGAAGGAAGAAAGGAAGGAAGGAAGGAAGAAAGAAAGAAAGAAAGAAAGAAAGAAAGAAAGAAAGAAAGAAAGAAGAAAAGAAATTAAAAGGAAAAGAAGAGAAAAGAAAAATGAAAATTTCGTGCCAGAATTTGAAATGGTGGATTTAGGGCTCAGCCATGTAAGGTTAACACCCCTACAGAGTTAGAATAAACTAGAAAACACTAACCTTCTGTGTGAAAATTAAGAAAAATAGCCCCAAAATAGAACATGGGAACTCCCATGTCCAAGCTCCCGGGGGAAAGTTGCTTAGTTGTGTTAAAGTAGGCAGAAAAGAGGCAGAGAATATTAGAGTTTGGTAGGTTAGTTTTCATATTTTATGCTGCATATATTGCCCTTTTATGACATGGGCATTAGCTCTGCAATCTCTCTCAGTAGTAGTCTAAATTGTACTATTATTGGATGCTTTCATTAGGGAAATATTCTTTACTTTTAATAAAGTGTAAAGATCACATCTAGAGATGTAATTTCTCTAATCTTACATTCTAGTGAGGAAACTCTCTTCAGAAAAACCTCGCAAGGAGGCTAGAGAATTGTCTCCTTTTGTGTTTGTATTTCAGAGGCTGGTAAAAAGTAGAATAGTGAATATAGACGTACTGGTGTTATTGCCTTTTGGAAGCACACTTATTTTCATGAGAGTAAGACTCCAGATCCTTCTTTTTCCTTTTTTGAGGCAAATTTACCTGCATTAGTAGTGAAGATTTCCTTCCTTTAGAAAGGGAAGAGAGATGACTCTTTTTGGTGTAAACTCACAGATCTTCATTTTCATCATCTCTCTCCTATAGTACAGTTCTGGCAACCTGTGGGAGTGTCCATCTGACTTAACTGTGCTCTCATCCAGTCACTTGAGGGTTCTAGCCACAGGGGACCGGTGCTGTCGTGTCATTCTGGCTGCTGTTTTAGTAGGGCAGTAAAGCTCTCCTTTCTGACCTAGTGCCTATTAATCCTTCCATGTATCTGTCTCTATGTCTGCGAAAGTCAGGTAACATCTCACACCTTTCCAAATTCCCAAGTTACCAACAGCTAATCCTTGTTTTCTTGATTCTTCTATAATTAGTTTGGCCAAATGACTGAATTCTAGTCATTGGAAATTGGGGAGACATGATGTCTGTCACATCCTGTCTTGGCTCTTTAACACAATTTGTGTTTTCCTCTCTGCTCTTTCCCTTTGATCCAGTTGATTCAACTGGGGTTGCCAGAGTGATACTGAAAACCAGTTTTTGAAGACAGCTGATTGCCAAAAGTCTGAGTCCTTGAAAAATGGCTGCCTGCCCACTCCCCTCATGTCATCCTGCTGCTGACCTGCAGCATTTTTCTATACTTTTATTTGAAGAAGACAAATGTTTAAATTCTATTTTATCTATTTTCTGTTTGTTACAGTAATTTAAATCAGCAGTATATTTGTACATAATACAATGGGTAAGATCTACAGCCAGAGAGACTGCCTGTAGTAGTAAATAAATTACTGTTTATTTGATCTTCAGTAAAATACATAATCATCCTGTGCCTCACTTTTCTCAAATGTAATCTGAGGTAACTCACAGGGCTCTTGTAGGACTATAGTAAGTAATATATGTAAAGTAAAAACTGTCCCTTGATATTTTCATTGTACATTCACTACTTGATTTTTCTCTTAATCTCTTAATCTCTGTGGATAAATGCAGATTTAGTTCATTTATTTTGGCCTTTAGGTTGCATTCTGTTAAGTCCCATAATTTGCTTCTGTCTCACTATGAATACAGAGTGTGAGACTATGGTGTGAAGAACGTGTGACACCGTCTGAGTTATAGTTGTTTCTGTGGAAGGAGAAGGACAGTGGGAAAGGGATGGAGCTGTGGATACTTTTTCACTTGGCAATTCTGATAATTATAGGTGATGAATACATAGGTTTCTCATATTACTCTGAACTTTCCCTAATAAAATATATTTCTCTGTGTGAAATATATAATTAAAATAACTTATAAATTACTTCTTGTAATCTTAGTGAGAAATAAACTTTTTGTAAATTAGCCCACTTTGCTCATACACAGTGTTTTGTCTAAGTAGTTTCCAGTGCAAGTGATTCTTTGTGCCATCAATGCATTCGTGCTCTGTTAATCACCTCAGAGCGCTCGATGCCACTGAAACGTAGATGGTCTGAACATGGCGTAGTAGGGAGCAGCTCAACCCCACCGTTAGCTCTCTACTCTTTCATTGTGTGTACTCTATCGTAAGGGGAGGAAGCCTTATTACTTTACATACCACCATGAAAGGATGAAATTGAACTTTAAGAAGCTATCACCTGTGTGTTGTAATTTTTGACATGTTACCATTTTTAAAAGGTGTCTATATATTTTCTAATAGTCTTTATTCACTAACAGTATTATGGAAGAATTATGTTAGTCCTTATTGAGAGGTGATTTACATCATTTAAAAGTGAAGTTAAAGGTTCAGTTTGGTAAATTTTGATGAGCACAGAGCTGCTACCAAGGCCCGATAATGGAGCATGTGAGCCTCGCTTTGCAGCGAGCTCCTCTCCAGGAGCCCCGAGCCGCAGTCATTTTCCATTTTCTGGAGTGATGTGCTTCCTCTGTGGGAACTCATGTGAATGCTGTATTCCCGGGTATAGTCTTTTGTATCTAGCTTCTTTCCCTTAGTACAGTGGTCTTGAGATCCATCTTCATTGTTGCATGAATGGCATGCTCTTTTTCCTCAGTAGTAATCCATTTTATAGCAATTCAATATTATGTGTATTTGTTTCCAATTAATGAGGGATTAGAGTTGCTTTCAGTTTTAGACCATTATGACTGAAGAATTATGAATATTTAATTATAAGTATCAATAAATCTAGGAATATATTTTAATTTCTCTTAAGGAAATAAGGCAGACCGAAATTGAGTACATATATAATTTCACAACCTGCCAAAGAATTTTCCACAGTGGTTATAAAAGTTGTATTTAAAATTAAAGAGAATCTGGGATGGGGGGAAGGAGAAAAGAAGGAAGGGAAAAGGAAAAGAAAAAAAACATATATGCAAGTTAGGATAGTTATACTACTAATTTCTCTTACTTCATTGAAAAGAAAGGTTTGTGCTAATATTTGGAGAAGTTTGTAATACCTCTATCTTGTACTCTGAGTAACTGCTTTGAAGATAACAATATGCATTCCATACACCACTGTTATTCTCCTATTATTTGGTTAGGAAGTTTTGTTTTAGTTTTTTTCTCTTTAATATAAAATTTAAAAGAAGAAAAATAACTCAGATAAAAATAACACAAAGAAATTGTACATTCTCATTAGAAATGTATGAGAGTGTCAACTGCTCCTGGTCATAAATACTAGATGTTGTCTTTTTAATGCTAGCTAAAATGGTAAGAGTGTGCAAAGGATGATCAAAAAATACAGTGAATGTTTAATTTAAAAAATCTATTATAGCAAAAGACACATTGCCATTAATCCCTGTCAAAGTACTCCTACTAGTCTTGACCACACTTATGCCGTCACTCTTGCCACTTTCTGAGGCAGCTGTGGAAGTCCTCTTTCATGAGAGTGTTTATGAGGCGAGCTCAACTGTGGTGAGAGCTGCTGCCAAGTGACATCCGGTGGAAAGCTAGCTCACAGACACATTGCAGCAGCTACCTTGTGAAAATATCGTCTGCCTTATTCACTGCGTCTAGCATCATGTGACTCCTGGCCCTTCTCCACACTGAAGACTGCCATGAAATGGAAATGTTTTGAGTTAGTGACACTGAGGCTGCAGTGGCAGCACAACTGGAAACATGAAAGAGGGCTTTGGAGCTGCTTCAGAAAGTGGCAAGAAGGCTAGAAAGGCTGTGTTTAAAGCTCAGGGCTATGTTGTGGGACATTAATGGCACCGTCATTAATAAATGGATTAGTGTCTCTTACTAAAGTTTTTAAAACGTAAGCATTCCCTGGATTTTTTATCAAATCCTTTAATAGGAATTTAATTTGCATTTCCTTTGGGACTAATAACACTGAGCACCTTCTTATATAATTATTTGCTGTGTAGTCTTAACTCATATATATATGACTTCTAAATATGTATATTTTATATATTTATAAAACATTATATATATATTTGCTTGCAGCCTATGGCTTTGCTTTTTAAAAATTTTTATAATTTCTTTAGAGGAGAAATTTAAAATTTTTTAGTAGGTCAAATTCTTAATTTTTATTGTGTGGTTCATAATTTTTGCAGCTTTCTCAAGAAAATTTTGCTTTGTTTAAGGACACAAGTTTTCACTAGCTTTTTTCAACAAGTTTTATATATTCAGTCTCACATTTATATCAAAGAGCCATTTTAGGCTTAGTTCTTGTGGTATGGTAGTTGGTAGAAAAACAACACTTTTTTGCTATGTAACAATGTTTTCATCTTCCATTGAATAACCTTGATACATATATAGAAATTCATCTGACCATCTGTGCTGGTTGATTTATGCTCCACTTTTCTAAATGTCTATTGCTACATAAAATCTATAGCAATTATAGAGTAAATGTTGAAATAAGATAGTATAAATAAAAGATTGTTAGCTTTTTGTTCACAATTGTTGTAACTATTATGGTACAATTTTGGTACAAACTGTAGAATTACCTTGTCATTCTCTAAAAATAAGCCTTCTGGTATTTCTATTGTGTTCTCTCTATTGATCAATTTGGAAAAAATAAACATTGCATTTTTCAATTTATAAATATGTATAAATATTTACTAGAACTTTTAAAGTTTTTATTATTCGTGTTTATATTTTGCAGTGTAAAGATCTCATGTGTTTTCTTAACTTATCCCTGTTTTAAAAATGTTTTGATGTTATTATTAATGATACAATTTTATCTTCAAATTCAAATATATCCTGGTTAATTTTTAGAAGCACAATTGATTTTTGTGTATTAACCTACACGGTGAAACTGATAACCTACCCACTTTTTGTGCCCTGACTCCTGACATGGACTCTGTTTCAGCTGCTCCCCTTGGGGCCTTTCCCTAGATTCCCTTTTTGGCACTTGGAATTTGATACAATTGATTTTGTTTGTGTCTCTGGCTTTTTGTCTTCCCTGCAGTCATGAATCACAAATACTGACTTTCATCTTTCCTGAGTTTAAGAATGAAGTGTCCAACTGCTCTCATCCTCCTTGAGTTAGCTGTTCCCAAGACATCTAATGCTAAAATTGTCTAAAACTGAACCAGCCTCTCTCTCCCTGGTTTTGCTCTCCACAGTATCTTCTTTGTCACTAAAAGGTAGCAGCATCCTTCTGGGAATTTTCTTCTGTACTCTCTACATCTAACTGGACACCCCAGACAATGCTTCTGTCTGTCCCAATGTGCTCCTCTAGCTGTTACAGATGAGGTTTGGTTCATTTTGGTTCATTCTTGGAAAAGAAATGGGAAATGAACAAATCCAAAATTTTTAAAGTATATTCAGTTTTTTTAATATAATACATTAATGTATTTTTAACGTTTTGTAAATGCTGTTAAATTGTTAATATACAAAATTGAGCTCTCTCTTAAACCAGTGAACATGTGGGTTTTTAATAACACTGTTTGAATATCATTATACATGTTTGAGGTAAAAAAAAAAATGTTTCCAGATATATGAAAATATCCTCAACATTTGTTTTCTGACCCATATTTCTTAGAAAAAATATCAAACTAAATTGCTTGACTAGTACACCACACTGTTTCAAAGGTGTCAACTTTTGGTTCTATTATAGTTTGTGTTTCTGTGTAGGCAGACAAGCTAAATAAAAGTTTGTGGTTTTCAGTTACCTGTGAGAACACTGAAAGCTTGAAATACTTTTCTCAAATGCCGTTTTCCTCACTCCATGGCATAGGCTAAGTCACTGCCGGGCTCTGTTATATCTGGAAGAGCTTTCTCGGCCTGAGGGAAAGGAAAGGAGACTCAGCTGAAACAGGAGGAGCTGATCCGCTGCTCGGCAGTGTGCATGGGGCAGAGGGGAAGTACTTAGCAGTCCGCGGTTAGTGCCTGTAACGATCATCTCCAAAGAAACCAGTCGGACTGTTTATCATCACTTGCAGGTGTCTTTCCTTTTATAAAGCTCAAACCTGGGACTTTCGATAATAGTGCCTGCTATATGGTTAGAACTTTGAAAAGGGAAAATTACATACAGCAGGAAAGAAGACTGATTCCGGGTGACATCAACTACAGCAACCTGGTCAGTCCTTATTTCCACGGACCACAGGAGTTGCTGGAGCTTCTCTTTCTTCAGTATGCTCAATAGGAGGAAAAAGAGTGCTCACCCTGTATCAATTAAAAACACTATTCTCTGGTTTCTCGTCAGATCGTATAAATCTTTCACCTTTTACAAACACAAACAAACTTGATTGTACATGAATATGAATTTTTAAAACCCAAAGAAACAATTTGCCATTATTGGTTTCAAATATTAATAAAATTTAACGTCACAAATCTTTAAACAAATCATAACAGTAAAAAGTTTTGACAGAAACATTTTGTGCACTAAGTAATCTCTTAAGGTCTTGTAGACATTTATCTAGAGGTAGAATCATATTCTTTTAGTCTTCACTGGTTACAAAAGAAATTGATGACAAACTATAAATTAATCAGGATTCAGCTTTAAGAAGATGCATGGCACAATTATTTAAACAAGAAGTCCTTGTTACCTTATCATTTTTATATAGATAACATATTTATTATCTATAGTCTGTGTTATTCCACAAAAATGCTTTGTAGATCATTACCTATTAGAAAATCCATCCTCATGGCAGTGTATGGTGGCCTGTTATTAAAAAAATATGAAAACAGTTTCAGTAACTCCATGAGCCATATTTTTCTTCACACTGTGGGAAGACTTTTTTTTAGTGCAGATTTCCTGGCTGTATTCTTACTCACAGTGTGCTTATTTTGCATTTGTCTCCCCACCCACTCGACAAAGCAGTCTAGATTTTTTAATCTATTTGCCTGCTTTTTCATTTCTTATTCAGTTCTATATTTAGTCTGATCAGTTAGCTGACTGGTCTCCTTTTAATAGGTTTTAAAAATCATTTAATTATTAATATACTTTGTGATTCATATAATAGGAATATGATGAATATAAAATGAATTCTTGAACTCATTACTCATTTAATTTACTTTAAAGTTGGAATCTTCTTTTGGATCATCATCTGGTTATTCTGTTTTATTTTTGCTGTTAGTACTGAATTTTGATACTTTTGGATTTTTAAAGTATGTATAAGAGGAAGAAGAATATTTGATCATGTAATACATAATTAAGAATTTATATACTTTTATCCCATTTAAAATGTTAAAGTCATCAATATAAAATCTGATACTTTTAACGTTTTAGTTTTATGAAATAAAAAAATCTTTCACAGTTACAATGAAAACCAAAAATGATCACATCGTAAGCTTTTGATAGTACCCCTAAATCTGGCTTGTACCCTCCAACTTTAATAATGTCAAAGTATTATCTGCTTAAGTTTTTTTCCAGAGGATGGGGTTAAATTCCATGTATGCAATTTTCATGACCTTTTTCAGATACTGGAGATAACTTAGTCATTTTCTATTTCTCAGCTATAGAATTTCATTTGAATGTTATGAACTTTTTAAAAATGTCACTAAAATGTTAACTATTTTTTTCTTCACACAGTTGTGAGTTTTGACTATACTATCCTGAGTACCAAAAAGTCAATTATGAATATCTTTAACAAATTCTATAACCAGTTCTGAAATTATAGGTAATCCTTTTTCATACTTGAGTGCATGATTTATGGCATTAAATAATTTATGATATAGTCTTTTGAAGGGATCTGAAAAAGATCATCAGTTTCCTTTCCACATGCATTAATTTTTAACACCATTATTAATTTAATTTAGTTTAATTGATTTTTGTGAGACAGTCTTACTGTGTATTCTAAGCTGGTCTTGACCATGCTATGTAGCCCAGGCTGGCTTCCAGCTCACAGTCCTGCCTCAGCCTCCTCAGCACTGGGAGCACAGGCATGTGCCACCACGCATGCCTCTTACTTTTATTTACATAGTTCACTTTTATTCTAACATTTTTACTACGTGTTGTAGCAAACTTTTATTAAACTCCAGGAGCAAATGGTCAACATAACCATAATTGGTCAACATAACCATAAAGACAGTGAAAAAATCTCACAAAAGAAAAATATACTGATCAGTCCAACAATGTTAAAACTTTTCTGTAAAAAATAAACACATTTAAAGTCCTCAGAAGAAGTAGGAAAATATTAATAGCAAATACTTCAGGTAAGTAACAGATACAGATTTCTTTGTGGAAAACCTCTTCTAAAAATTGTTTATTCTCACTAGTGGAAGGTACGTCAACCACCTGGCACCTTCTCTGAAGCTATAGAGCCCAGATCAGGAAAGCATACAGTTTTACCCACTCTTATACAAAGTATTGAAAGAAATATGAAATTATTTACATTACTAATAATCAAAGTAAATTCATTAAAAGAAGTAGATGATTTTATTGGTACATTTTAGGTAAATATAATGATGTCACTCATCATAGCGAATTTGTACCAGTACGTGATATAATGAATCTTTTTTATTCCCATTACCCTCTCCTCCCTTCAACTCTACTTCCCCTCCTTATTTACAAAAGCTTTATTTCCATTTTTTTCCTTCTTTTAAATTTTTTTCTTTTTTCTTTCTTCCTTTCTTCTCCAACCCCTACCCTTCTTCCCCTTCCTGTTTGAACATTTTCTTCCTATTTCACAATACCTGGTATACATTTTGGTCTTTAGTTGCACTTTTAGTTTCTCACACCAGAGAAACAATGTGATATTTACACATGTGTGTCCAATTCTTTTCACTTAAGAATATAGTCTCAAGGTCCATCCATATAGCAATAAATGTCTCAAGCTTATCCTTAGGCTCATCCTTACGCAGTGGAATAGTATCCAATGGAATATTATTCCACTGGATAAAACAAACAAACAAATACATCTTCTTTATTCATTCATCAATTGGTGGGCATTTGGCCTGCTTCCAAGATTTGGCTATAACAAACTGTGCTACTATAAATATGGTGTGCATGTATCACTGTGGTTTGATGCTTTTAATTCTTTTGGGGAAATACAAAGAAGGGGGATAACAGGTTGAATGGAATCTCTAGTCCTAGTTTTCTGAGGAATCTGCACATTGATTTTCACAGTAGTTGCACCAGGCTACACTCCCACCAACAGTGGCGAAGAGTTCCTTTTTCCTCACAGCCTCACCAGCATTTGTTACTGATTGATTTCTTGATAGTAGCCATTCTTCCTGGGGTGAGATGGGATCTTTGTGTTGTTTTCATTTGCATTTCTTAGATAATCAATGATGTTGAACAATTTTTCATATATTTATTTCCCATTTCTATTTCTTCATCTGGCAAGTCTCTTCATTTCAAATGCCCATTTTTTGATTGGGTTTTTAATTTGGGGGCTTTGATTTTTTTGAATTCTTTATATATTCTAGATAGTAGTTCTTTGTCTGAGAAAGGGCTGGAAAAGTTTTTTCCACACTGTGGGTTGTCTCCTAACTCTGTTGATGTTTTTTCTTCCTGTGCAAAAGCTTTTTAATAAGATGAAATCCCAATCGTTGATTCTTTGTGATGGTCCCTATGTGATGGGGGATTTGTTTGTAAAGTCTTTGCCTACTCCAATGTCTTTAACAGTTCTATCTATTCTCTTCTGAGCAGTGTTAGTGTTTCTGTTTCAATATTTAGATCTTTGCTCCATTTTTATTTTAGTTTAGTGAATGGTGAAAGATATGGGTCTAGTTTAACCTCTGATGTGTGGAAAAACAGTTTTCCTGACACCATTTATTAAAGAGACTATCTTTTTTCTAGTGAATGTGTTTGGTACCTTTGTCAAAGACAAGGTGGCTAAGTATGTCTGTATTTTAATCTGTTCCCTTGATTCTTGGGTCTGTTTTTTTTCCAGTATCATGCTATTTTTATTACAATAGGTTTGTAGAATAATTTCAAGTCAGGAATTATGATGCCCCTGCTTTGCCTTTGTTGCCCTGAATTACCTTTGCTATTTTAGGTCTCTTCTCGTTCTAAGTGAGCTTTAGGATTGTTATATATAATTCTGTGAGATATGCTGTTGGAATTTTGATCAGGATTGCTTTAAATTTGTATAACAATTTGGGAAGATTAGCCATTTTTATTATACTGGTTCTTCCTATCCAAGAGCAAGGGATATCTTTCCATCTTCTTTAATCCTCTTTCAGAGTGTTATAGTTTTCCATGTAGAAGATTTTGTTACCTTTGTTAGATCAGTTCCTAGGTATTCATTTTTTTAATGCTATTGTGAAAGGTGTTGTTTTCCTAATTTCTCTCTCAGAGAGCTAGTTATTTGTGTATAGGAAGGCTATTGATTTTTGACTGTTGACTTTAATATCCAGCTACATTACTGAATTTGATTTTTAAATTTAGAAGTTTTTTGATGGAATTTTTGGGCGCTTCTTTGTAGAGTATCCTGTTGTCCTTGAATAATGATAATTTAACTTCTTCCTTTCCTATCCTTATTCCATTTATGCATTTCTCTTGTCTAATTGCTCTGGCTAATGTTTCCAGAGCTATATTGAAAAAGAGAGGTGACAGTAGATATCCTTGTCTTGTCCCTGCTTTTAGAGTGAAAGATTTTGGTTTTTGTCCATTAAATGTGACGTTGGCTGTTAGTTTATCATGGATGGCTTTTATCAGATTCAGATGAAGATGATCTAGTCCAATTTTCTGTATGGTTTTTATCATGAATGGGTGTTGGATATCATCAAATGCTTTTTCTATCACCTATTGAGATGATCGTATGGTTTTTGTCTTTGCCTTAATATAGTATATTACATTTATTGATTTGCATGTGTTAAACCATTTCAGCATGCATCCCTGGGATGACTCCTACCATCCCTGGGATGGTCCTGGTGTATAATCTTGATGATTTGCTGCATTCTGTTTTCCAGTATCTTACTGATGATTTTTGCATCTGTATTCATTAGGGAGATTGTCCTGCAGTTCTCTTTCTTGGTTGGATCCTTCTCTGGTTTTGGTATCAGAGTAATGCTTGATTCCAGGAATCAATTTGGGAGTATTGCTTCCTTTCTAATTTCATTAAAGAGGTTGAGTAGTAGCAGGATTAGGTATTCTCTAAATTTCTTGTAGACTTAAGCAGTAAATCTATCAGGGACTGGACATTTCTTTCTTAGTAGGATTTCAATTACATCTTCAATTTCATCTATGGATCTTTGTCTATTTAGAATTTTTATACCTTCTTGGTTCAGTTTTGTCAATTCATATGTATCTAGGAATCTGTCCATTTTTTCTGCATTTTCCATCTTATTTGAATATGTTTCTCAAAGTAGGAATAGATGATCTTCTGGATTCTCCAGGTCCTGTTGTGATTTCTCCATTTTCATTCATAACTGCATAGATTTGAATCTTTTCTTTCCTTTTTTTTTTTGATTAGGTTGGGTAAGGGCATGCCAATTTTATTTACTCTCTCAAAGAATCAACTCTTTGATTCATTGCTTCTTTATATTGTTTTCATAGTCTCCATTGCATTATTTTCTGTTCCAATTTTCATAATTTCATCCCTCTTATGAGCTTTGGGTTTGGCCTGCTTTTCTTTTTCTAGAAGTCTGAGGTTCAATATTAGGTTGTTTATTTGAGCTCACTCTGTTTTCCTGATATGGGTATTCACCACTGTAAATTTCCTTTTAGGACCATTTTCTTTATGTCCTATAAGTTCCTATGTATAGTATTATCATTATTATTTAATTGTAGAAACTGTATATTTTTTTCTTTAACTTTATGTGTGACCTATTTGTTGTTAAGGAGTGTGTTATTTAATTTTCATATGTTTATGAATTTCTTTTGTCATTGATTTCCAATATCACTGCACTATGGTTTGATAATTTGCGTGGGATAATTTCAATTCCTTTGCATTTATTTAAGTACATTCTATGAGCTAATATGTGGTATATTTTGGAGAACATCTTATGTTCAGCTGAGAAGGATGTGTACTCTGATGTTATGGGGTGGAATACTGTTGACATTTACTATATCCATTTGTTCAAAAGTTTGGTTCAGTTCTAATATTTCATTATTGATTTTTTTTTGTCTAGGTGATCCATCTATTTGTGACAGTGGGGTATTGAGATCCCTCAATACAATTGCATTAGTATAATTTTATTATTTGATTTTTTCATTCTATTAATATTTGTTTTATATAGTTGGTGCACTGATATTTGTTGCATATATATTAGTGATTGTTATAGCTTCATCTTAGGTAGTTTCCTTAATGAGTGTATAATGATTTTCCTTGTCTCTCTTAATCAGTCTTGGCTTGAAATATACTTTGTCTGCAAATAGGATAGCTACCCCCATGTTTTCCAGATTCGTATGGTGGGGAGTGTTTTTTCCATCCTTTGACTTTCAGTATACGAATTTCTTTTTGAACTAAATGTGTTTCTTATATGAAGTATATCATTGGATCTTGCTTCTTGATACATTACGCCAGTATGTTTCTTTTGCTTTGTGAATTGAAACCCTTAAACCTCTCCTAGTCTTAAACTCTGTTGGCTTTTGGAATTCATTCTTTTGCTTTTAGGGGACATGAACGCAGTTCATCTGATGTCTAGCAGGTTGGAAGTTACATTTCTTCTATATCAATACTTAATTGTTGTATATCATCATTTACACTGTTCTCCCTTTTATATATAGCTTATATAACATTGATCCTAATCTTTTAACTTTAAATACAACAGTATTTATCTTCTAACTGAAGATATTATCTCATGTAACCAAAAAGGAATGATCAAATTCAGAAAATTTTACTTTGGTACAATATTATTACCTATCATGTTAATGTGTGTACAGAATTATACATTCCATTCAATCACCATTATGGTGGACTAATGGTCAACCTGTAACAGCCAGGTGAACTGAGTCAGCATGGTGCTGGGTATGGAAAGCCCACCTGAGGATTGCTGCCAGCTGCAGGAAAGGAGAACTGGAGGGGAAGATGGTGAGCTGTTGATTCTCCTGGAGAAGCTTGTCAGGCTGGTTTTCCTGATGACTAAGCTGTTCTTGTCATCAGAGTAGCTCGGCTCCACGCTGTTTCTGAGGATGGTTATGGCTCTTTTCAGGGGAACTCTGGTCCTTACCTTGAGCATCACTTCCTGGATCCAGTGCAGATCTCTCGACCTGCTGGCACAGATCCTACATTTTGCTAGCGCAGACTTTCTAGCTTCTACCACTGGCCTTTGGGCCTTCCCGGTGCAGATCCTTGACATAGATTTGCATGAGACATTGTCGTGGGCTCTAGGCCTCCAGCTGGACTCATGCGGGACATTGCCATGGGTTCTGGGTCTTTAGCTGGATTTTTTGGGTCTCTAGTGTGTGAACAGATCTCCTTCACTCTTCTGCATTTGACTCTTTCGGTGAATATTGTAAAATAATCCTATAAATTATGCATCCTGTATTAAATCTCTTCCCCTATAGACCCTGACTACCACAACCATGTTCCTTTAATCCCTTTTAATCTAGAATAGGTCCTCAGTCTGTTTTTTAGGACAGGGACTTTGTCAAAGCTATCTGGCAGGCTTAGTTTCACTATTTATTTATTCTCTTTAATACTTTTGTTTCTAACCAGTAGTACAAAGGTTAGTAGGTCATTATTTTCTCACTTTCTGTGACAGGGAACAATGCGCAGTAATATATTTACAAAAGTTCTTAGTGTGCTTTGAGAAAGCATTCATCATATCACAGAACATACACATAGTTTCTGTCTTACCCGACATGTGAATAGAATGCTGTCATGACCCCTTATGATGAGGATGTTATAAGCACTGGATTTTACACCAGAAAATGCATATATACCATATTATTTAAAATTTCAGCAAAAACTATAAACAATGGCAAATTAGAATATATTCTAATTTATTTCATTATGAGTTTAAGCCAGAAGTATAGCTTTTAACATTGTATTGATTTTATCTCATTTGTAATTCATTATTTCAAACACATTAATCATAATTTTGGTGAAATGGCATGTATAAATTGTTCTTCAGCTCAGATTAAGTTTAAATCAGTTTTACAAATAGTAGAACACAGAATATAAAAAGCCTAAGTGGACATTAAGCTACTCTCTGCTGCAGCCCTGTGCTTTCAGATATTTTTGTATTTGGAAAGCTACAATCTGAACATGTTTCAATGCAGATTAAATAAACAGGATACATCTCATAGCCGTTTCTATCTATAGGTGGAAAATGCTTTGAATACAAAATAAGGGTGCCAGTCATTTTGCTTCTCCACTTGCACATGATTTAAAAAGAAGCACAATATTAATTATGTGTTTTGCATAGTTAAGAACTTGGGATTGTTCTGTCATCCACATTACTTCACTGAAGTGACTGTTAAAGTTCAGGTCTGTGTTCATTGCCACATTCTCATCATTATGTCTTGGTTCTCGGTGAGCTTCTTGTTAATACTACCACAAAGACTATTTCTGATGCTCCCTTGTATTGCCTTTGCTCCTTTGTCTAAGGAGAGCTTTCCTCCCTAAGTATATTTCTGTGGTTGGATTTCCAAGGTCTGATTTGTGTTCCATGGATCTATGTATTGTTCTTTCATGAATGCCACATTGTCTTGATGGGTTTAGCTTCACAGTAGATCTTGAAGTCCTGTAGTTCAAATATTTTTAGTGTTAACCATATTTTGGAAGCATTCTATTTTTTCCAGTTTAAGAATAGTTTCTAAAAGTGGTCAAATATTTCTTCCAGAAGATTTGAAAAACCTTACTGTTTTTCAAATAAAAAATAAATATAATTCAGTTACTTGTGTGCAGTAACAATAAATATAATTTCAGTTACTTGTGTGCAGAATCAGGATAATTTCCTAAAATATATTAGATCTAATATTCATTTGTATTTTCTTGTATTTATTCAAATATTTCACTTTTTGGAGCGAGAGTTTAAGGAATTTTATTTTTCCTTTTCTTTCTTTTTTTTAATTTTAAAGAGAATAATTTAAAAAATGAACCATAGCAAACTACCAACAACAGAGACAAGGATTAGAAGTCCCACTAACCCAGCTATTATCCTTCTGGATATTTTCACAGAAGCATTAAAAACATCATACCACAGCAATATATGTGAACCCATGTTTATACCAGCATAATTTGTCATAGCTAAATCTTATAATCAACACAAATGCCAATCAACTGAGAAAAATATAAAAAGATGTGGTATTTTTATACAGTAGAGTATTACTCAGCTATAAAAAAGATAAACTCAAGGATTTTATAGCTAAATGGATGCAATTAGAGTTTATATTCATAAGTGAAATAAATCCAACCCACAGACCCACATGTGTAAACATTGTATTGTTTCCTTAGTGTAAGAAACTGGAAGAGTAAATAAAACCCCAAATGTACAATAGATATTATGAAAGGGGAAGACATTGCTCAAAGGAAAGAAAAACTGGGATGAGGAAAAGGAGAAAAAGAAAGAAAGAAAGAAGGCAAAATATATACAAACATATATATATAATATATATATATATGTTATATATATATATGGATAGCTGGGATAACTATACTGAAGTCTAACAGTTTATTGAAAGAAATAGTTAATGCCTAATTTTTTTTTCTTTTTGACCAATTTTGCATGCGTATATCTGGTAATCTGAACAACTTATCTGAAGACAACAATATGCAATATAACAACCATTGGTGAATTCCTACCATCTTGTCTAGTGAAACTCTATATCTTTTCTATTTTTTTTTTCATTCCCTTTAATGGTTTGATCAATCTTGCATTCTTACATCTGGTAATCTGAGCAACTTCCTTGAAGATAATGATATGTAATATAACAGCCACTGCTAATTCCTATCATTTTGTTCTGAAATATTTTACTTTTTAAATGTTTAAATATTTACATTTTTGTGGGTCCATAATATGTAGATACAATATATAATCATTTCTATTTTTAAAATACAAAACTCATCATTTAAGTACATATGGCCTTTGAGTATATCCTTTTCATGTTGATTGAAATATCAGTTTTCATCATATGCTAAATGCCTGCATTTACTTTAGGTCTAGCAGGCCACTTTTCCATTGAATTGACCACCTGTTTTGGGATGCGAGCCACATTAAATAGTATGGATTTATATTATTTTATAACATATACTATCTCAGCCCCATAGACCTTTGTAACCTGGGTCGTCAGTATCAGACTCCTTCAGAACCTTTGGGGAGAGATGCAGAAAGCAGTAGTGTGGTGAGTGGCCATAGGAAGCATTCCATTTCTTATATCTGTTGTAGGTAAATCCTGCTATTTCTATGCTGCTTATATTTCCCTTGTGCCCAAATTCAGACCTTCTGTTATCTTAGCTAACTTTTTTCACTTAAAAAGGTATCAGTGCATGTTTGCAGTGCATGTAGTTTACAGTCTTCTTGGGGAGTGGGCGCACGGCCGTACCACAGCTTGGTTCTCTCTAACATCCTCTTTCCCTTCCTCTCATTGCCCCTCCTCCTCCTCTTATTCACCTATCCTGATTTTCATTCTTATTGATGTTGATTTTAGCTCATGTTATGGCATATAATGTTTACATTCTCTGAGGTTATTAGTTTCCCATGCATAGTTCATCTTTATTCTACTTATTTCTCCTCCCCTCCTCACCTTTTGCCTTTTCTATTGCAAGAGATTTATTCCCTTGTCCCTTTCCATCCATCCTTTATCGTTCCGTGTTTATACTTTGCTTTACTCAAATGAGATACGAGATGGTATTTAAGCTTGTGTGTGTGATTCATTTCACTTAATATTATATTTTCCAGGTGCATCCATTTTCCACAAATGTCCCAAATCTGTCATTCTTTATAGCCAACTAATATTCCATTATATATAGATACTACATGTTGAATAGGCTATCTTTCCTCCAACATATATTTTCAGCTCCTTTGTCAAAGATCAAATAGCTGAATGTGTCAGAGGGCGTTTCCATATCCTCTGCAGCCTTCCACTGATCCATCTATCTGTTTCTGTACCAGTACCATATTGTTTTTATCATGGTTGCTTTGTAGTATAGCTTGAAGTCAGGTATTGCTAGGCCTCCTGCTTTGTTTTTGTTGCCCAAAATTGCTTTTGTTATTCTGGGTCTGTTCTGGCTCCATATGAATTTTAGGAATGTTTCCACTAGTTCTATAAAGTGTGCTGCTGATATTTTGATTGGGGAAGTTGAATTGCCATCCCTACCTCAGCATATTCTTGTGCCTATGTCAGAAACAAAGTTAACTATTCAGCTTATAAGATTGTGTTGTATGCCATGCCAGAACTTAACCCTGGGGACACCATATTGTTCTGGTATTTCATTCCCAATGACACTACCCTACTTTTTCACTTCTAGAGAATGCATATTTTCAACTTTCTGAAGTCAGTCTTTTTACCTGGAAATTTAATGGAAATTGGAGATGAGAGGCCAGAATTAACTCCCCAACCCTCATTTCAGTGATTCCAATCCCTATCATATCTAGCAATAATTCTTTAAAACTTTTAAGTGATCATTGTCCTATATCTTCCCTAATCATGTACTTCTGGAGTAATTTCCAGAAGAATCTGAGTTCAAGGAACACTGGGTGCTAGTAACTGGACAAATGGAGATTCCCTCAATTACATTCTATTTATTTCATAATTTTATATATGTCTGGATTTGTACTATAGTCATTTCTGATGCTTGTAATAGAAGATAACTTTTTCTTAATGCCAATACTGCCAAACACCATATGCTGTTGGAGATAATATTCTTTTAAATTTTATCCTAAATGTATACTGAACTAATTTATGTCAATGAAGTTACAGTACTTTTGAAGACTGCTGGATGAAGGAGTTCCACCTACTGGTTTACCTCTAATAACAAGAATTCACATTAAGTAATGTGATACACATATTTAATTTTTGGAGGACACTACGCAGATTAATGATAACATATAATAATTTTAGTAGGTTAGTTGATATACTGTACACATATAAATTCATTATTATACTAATTTTCTAAATGTGCCATCTCCTGAGAGATTAAGAAGTTAAGAAGATACAGAAAGCAGATGTCAGGAATGGGTTCCAAATAATGAAAACTCTGTGCTTTCAATCACTGAGGTATATATTGTGTCTCAAAAAGAAAGACTATTTTATGTTTTTAATTCAGTTAATATATCTAGAAAGCCTACATAAGGTAGCGATCACTGAGTCCATTTGAAAAATGAGGAAATCAGAGTTCAAACAGTAGAGATAAATTTCCGAAGGCCACGGCCACAGATATTGGAAGTGTCTGAGTCTAAATTTTCATTGGCATCTGTTAATGTTCGACATGGAGCTGCCCAGAACTTTAACCACCACCTCGTCACATACAGATGATTAAATAAAAACTAAACTTAGGCATTCAGCTTGCACTTCCTGCCATCTTCACGTGCCCTGCTGGGTGGAGTTCGGATAAGAGGAGGAGCACCTGCAGGGTGACCTTACAACTGTTCCTGTCACAAAGAACACACCTATGCATTGGCTGAAGGAATGTAAAGTTAAATTTACTTTAAGAGATTTAGTAAAACCCTACAGCAACTGGAAATGGGGTTGGTTTGCTGTTGTTGTTGTCTAGGTGCTTAGCTTTTACAGTGTGTCCCAGTGTTGTCAGAGCTGTGTTATGTGGTGGAAGACGCAGGCTTTGACACTGCCTGTGCCTAGTACAAAGACAGCCTTGGGTAGATGATAGCAGCAGAGCGAATATTTCTCAACAGCATAAATGTGAGTAGTGGAATATCACTATTTATTGTAATTGATAGAAAACTTTATTTTATGATTAAACATTATTGATATTCACAAATAGAAATGCACATATTTCTTATTTAAAAATTTATAGGCTTTAGCAAGGATTTTAGTTTCTTTCAGATATGTATATATTTTGGTAAGAATTTTAAAACACTTTAGTTAAATAGATGACTAATAACTTGTTTACATTTTAAAGCATATTTATAGATATTAACTTTAGGAATACAAACATGTAAAATATTGCTGAGTGATATTGATAAGTTTATGTTAATGAGTTCACTATTCATGTATGTAAAATACTTTTTGAAATTTTATGAATGATATAATTAAAAGCTGCTATTCTTTCATTTGAATCTCTACAGCTTAGTCCATTTTTAAGACATTCTGTTCTGAAGAAAACATTTAATGTCACTCTGTCAAATCCTTTTGTGACAAAGACAGGAAACACTACAGAACAAAAAGCCAAACAAAAACACCCAGGAGGCAAAACGCAAGCTTCTAAATGGTGAGTGTGCCTGCCCTCTCCACTCATATGGTTGCTACACATTTATAATCCACAAATTAAATGACATAAATGACCCCGTTTTCAAAGCAATATGTTTGCACTTCTAGAGACTGGTTGAATATTAGCCCTAAGGAGTAATTAACAGATTGTAAATGAGCTTAATCTGCAAAATTCTAGAAATAAGCGCTAATCTAGTTTTTAGAAAGTCTGCTTTAACTTTTTGCCTTTAATACCAAGAGAGAAGAGTTTTAAAATGAGGTATGACAGCTTTTTTTATTAACCTATCTTTTCTAGTACAGAGAAATAAAAATTAATGTTATGCCTTAGTCAATTACTGTGGGATTCTATCCTACTGCAACATTTAGGAGGTGTTTTTGGCCAAACTGCACAATCAAGCAAGTTTGGACTAAGAATAGACATTGTTCCATAAAGATTTAATGGATATGGAACTATGAATTAAATGCTGAGTATATAATAGTGACTACCACACTTGTGTAAGCTTTGATTTTTAATGTAAAATGAGATTGTATTAAAACAATTTAATGTCTTTATATTCCAGACAAAGATTTCTTTTTATTTTAGTGTGTGAAAGTCTACACCATTAAGTGGTGTTGTATTTCAGGAATTTAATGTGATCACATCAATTACCAGAGAACTCTACTGTATTCTACACAGAACAGAATTTATTAAGTAATTAAAATGACATTTGATACCTGATATCTCATTAAACTAATTATTCAATAGTAGATCTAATTCATGTACTGTAGATACCACTTAAATTTATTTTTGCTAGAGACAAAAATCTCTGCTATCCATCAGGGTAGTCACTAATCACATGACACTATTAAGCACTTGAAAAGTGACTATTTCAAACTGATATGTACTCTAAGTCTAAATGCCCACCAGAGTTTGAAAACAGTTTTAAAAAGGTGAAATATTTTAGTAATTATATTTTATATCTATTTAATGTTAAAATGATATTTCAGATATACTGGGTCAAATAAAATACATAGTATTATTAATCTGTTTCTGACTTTTTATGTAGTCATCAGTAAAATACAAAATTATCTTTCTAGAATAGTGAATTCATTGGTGAATTTTTTTGTGGAGGGGTACCAGGAGTCAAACTCAGGACCTCACACTTGCCAGGCAGATGCTGGACCACTGAGCTAAATCCCCAACCCTCATTGTTGAATTCTACAGAAAAATAATATCTTTATTCCATCTTCCTTTTCTGAATAAAGAATTGCAGGGTGGTATATATTTTCTTTCAACATTTTGAAGATGCCATTGCATTATATTTTGTTTTCTGTGATTTCTAATGAAATATTTTCTTTGAAGACAATGTCTTTACTTATGTGATTGCTTTTACAGTTTTTATGTAGGCATTTTAAAAAACCAGTGTGCTCTAATATTCTGCATTGTTTTTTTGCCTCCTGGCTGTTGAAAGTGCAGTATGGCTACTCAATCTTTTTATTGTGTCTAATTATCTCATAGGTTCTTTTGTAGATTGTGTATTCTTTTTTCTCTTTGTATTTAAGTTTATATATTTCCTAACAGTACCTTCTAGCTCACTAATTCTCTCTTCAACCATATAACCTGAAAATCAACACATCTATTATAGTATTACATTATTATATTTTCATTTCTATAATTTCTGTTTATTATGTAAAAATTCCAGTTCATGTTGTGATGTTAAATCTTGTTAGCAGTTTTGTGAAGCATTTAATCTTCATAATTTTAAAACACATGGTAGGTAATTTCAATCCTGATTTACTGTTGGATCTGCTTATATTGTCTGTTCATTTTCTTAATTTTCTGTTGTTTTACTCTATATCTTGATATGCATAGTAAGTTTTAATAAATGTGATAAATGTTGGCTATTGCTTACAAGAAATCAGAGTAGTTCTTTGATTCTTGTGTCACATCACCATCCCCTGGACAGGGTACCCTCTTGCTTTCTCAGGTACTTTCAGGATGGAGTGGCCTGCTTTTCCAGGGTGGCACTATTCCAGTGGAAAGCTGGCTCTCTCTCTTAGAGCTGATGACTGCCTTCACCTGTGTTCCTGGCTGTGGCTTTCATACACTTGATCTTAGCCAAAAGGCCAGGAAGTGATTGGCTGTGGCCTTTATGCTTCCTACGAGGAGGGCAATGATATTCAGGGAGTCTCTCCTCTGGGACTTCTTCTCCCACTCTATGAAACTGCTCAATACTTTGTGCAACTGCTCAGACCTTAAAATGCTATTTCCAAGCCTCTTCACCCTGCACCCAAAATATTTTACCAAATTATTCAAGAGAAAAAAGACAGGGTCTTTCCATGTTGTTCCCTTCTCTTTGAGAACTGTCTGCTCAAGTCCTGCTTTCTTGCACTTGAACTACAAGTTTCATCTCTGTCCACCCTGAAAATGACATGCCGGCTCAGGCTTCTGTCTGTGTTATGACTGTCTCCCTAGGTGTCTGGAGTTGTGCCGTCGGGAATGAAAAGGCTGCTCAATAAGAAGGTAGGGCTCCGCTCAGTGTCGCTCTCTCCTTCTCTTTTCTCTAGGTTCTGAGTGCTCAAGACCTGATCATTTCTGGAGTTCCCCATTCACTCAGATCAATCTAGCCAGAAATGAAATCTAATTTTTCTCAGTAACATACTGTACAGGAAGTTACTCTGACCTATCTGAAATGCTCTTTACCGTAGTTTGTCAAGCTCTTTCATTTTCATCTTTTAAACAATATCTAAACTCCTGTATCTTCAGTGAGCATAACAGCTGAAAAAGATCATCTTCTGGACATGGTGTAGCCTGACACACCATCATGTACTCAGCAACCTACCAAACCTACCGCGCATTCTTTTTATTTCATTTATTAAAAGTACTTGTAGGTATGCTGATTTTGTGTGTCACTATTATCATCACGTGATAACCTAGAAGAATGTTAAGGCGTGCTTACTTGGGGGTTTTACATGGTGCTATACAAGGTCAGTTGCTTCAGAGATGCTTTCGCGCTCCAGTCAGCTCATTCAGACTGCACTAGCGGTGGTGAGCCTATAGGTGGGCAGCAGCGGCTGAGCCCTCTCTGTCGGCGCGCGAGTCAAGTCCTCCCCAGCCAAGGTTTGACAGATTATCAGCATGTATACTGATAAAGATCATGTAATTGTGCAAAAGCATGCCAAGTGCAAACTTTTACCTAAAAAGCTGTTTGTATCACTGAAGTCTTTGCTAATGTGTTTTTCTTTTAAGACAAAAGACATTAATGTATCACTGGCTTTTTTCT